>NW_026251477.1:600000-861300 GCF_025024165.1 Kickxella alabastrina | reverse complement strand
CAAAACCCCAAAACCCCAAAACCCCCAAAACCCCAAAACCCCAAAACCCCAAAACCCCCAAAACCCCAAAACCCCAAAACCCCAAAACCCCAAAACCCCAAAACCCCAAAACCCCAAAACCCCAAAACCCCAAAACCCCAAAACCCCAAAACCCCAAAACCCCAAAACCCCAAAAACCCCAAAACCCCAAAACCCCAAAACCCCAAAACCCCAAAACCCCAAAACCCCAAAACCCCAAAACCCCAAAACCCCAAAACCCCAAAACCCCAAAACCCCAAAACCCCAAAACCCCCAAAACCCCAAAACCCCAAAACCCCCAAAACCCCAAAACCCCAAAACCCCAAAACCCCAAAACCCCAAAACCCCAAAACCCCAAAACCCCAAAACCCCAAAACCCCAAAACCCCAAAACCCCAAAACCCCAAAACCCCAAAACCCCAAAACCCCAAAACCCCAAAACCCCAAAACCCCAAAACCCCAAAACCCCAAAACCCCAAAACCCCAAACCCCAAAACCCCAAACCCCAAAACCCCAAACCCCAAAACCCCAAACCCCAAAACCCCAAAACCCCAAAACCCCAAAACCCCAAAACCCCAAAACCCCAAAACCCCCCAAAACCCCAAAACCCCAAAACCCCCAAAACCCCAACAACCCCAAAACCCCAAAACCCCAAAACCCCAAAACCCCAAAACCCCCCAAACCCCAAAACCCCAATATATTAATAAAGATGAGACTACAAAATGAGCTAAAGAGCTCACTATTCAGAATTTACCATATGCATAAAATATCAAACATATTTTGTCTACGCTGTCACGTGACTCGGCCCCATTTCTGATGTCACATCAAGGAACCACATACACTTGCTAAGTATTTTACCTTAGGAGATATACACATATTTAAAGGGGTCTTGGGGTTTAAAGGGGGTATGGGGGTTTGCCAAGGAGGTGTATTATATTATAATATATCAAAGATTGGGAGGGGGTCTGTGAGGATCCCTGTAATGAGAATTTGACTAGCTACAATATATATTAATAAAGGTGAGACTATGGAAAGAGCTAAAGAGCTCCCTATTCAGAATTTACCATATGCATAAAATATCATAAACATATTTTACACATCTGCACTGTCACGTGACTCGGCCCCCATTTCTGATGTCACAATCCCTGTACAATATTTCAACATCAAGGAACCACATACACTTGCTAAGTGTTTTACCTTAGAAGATATACACATATTTAGAGGGGTTTTGCAGCTTAAAGGGGGTATGGAGGGGTTTTGCGGTTTAAATGGGGTATGGAGGGGTTTGCTAAGGAGGTGTGTCTTTATATATTTTACCAAAGATTGGGAGGGGGTCCGTGAGGATCCCTGCACAATCTTTCAACATCAAGAAACCACATACACTTGCTAAGTGTTTTACCTTGGGAGATATACACATATTTAGAGGGGTTTTGCAGCTTAAAGGGGGTATGGAGGGGTTTTGCAGTTTAAATGGGGTATGGAGGGGTTTGCTAAGGAGGTGTGTCTTTATATATTTTACCAAAGATTGGGAGGGGGTCCGTGAGGATCCCTGCACAATCTTTCAACATCAAGAAACCACATACACTTGCTAAGTGTTTTACCCTAGGAGATATACATATATTTAAAGGGGTTTTGCAGTTTAAAGGGGGTATGGAGGGGTTTTGCGGTTTAAAGGGGGTATGGAGGGGTTTGCTAAGGAGGTGTGTCTTTATATATTTTACCAAAGATTGGGAGGGGGTCCGTGAGGATCCCTGCACAATCTTTCAACATCAAGAAACCACATACACTTGCTAAGTGTTTTACCTTGGGAGATATACACATATTTAGAGGGGTTTTGCAGCTTAAAGGGGGTATGGAGGGGTTTTGCGGTTTAAATGGGGTATGGAGGGGTTTGCTAAGGAGGTGTGTCTTTATATATTTTACCAAAGATTGGGAGGGGGTCCGTGAGGATCCCTGCACAATCTTTCAACATCAAGAAACCACATACACTTGCTAAGTGTTTTACCTTAGGAGATATACACATATTTAAAGGGGTCTTGAGCTTTAAAGGGGGTATGAAGGGGTTTGCCATGGAGCCATACTATATGTTAACTATTGGGACTGCACCCATCAGCTTCCCTGCACAATCTTTCAACATCAAGGAACTACATCTACTTGCTAAGTGTTTTACCTTAGGTCATATACATATATTTAAACAGGTCTTGGGGTTTAAAGGGGGTATGGAGGGGTTTGTCAAAGAGGTGTATTCTATTATAATATATCAAAAATTCATACTGCTCCCATCAGCTTCCCTGTACTATCTTTCAACATCAAGGAATGTCATATACTTGCTACCCATTAAAGATATAGGGCTATTTAGAGCTGTTTGAAGGCCATATAGTGGGCTTTGCCAAACGGGTATGTCTTTATATATTTTACCAATCATTGGGACTGTACCCATCAACTTGCCAAGATTTTTGCACAACTGTTTATTATTATTATTATATATTAATGCTCTTCATCTTCTCATAGTTGCCTGAAGCATTCTTGTTGCTTTATTACTTTTATTCCTTACTATACTGCTTGACTGCTTTAATTGTTTTCTTACTATTGTCATTAATTATTCCTTTTACACTGACTAAACTACTTGATCTCTACTTAATCCTCAATGTTATAGTTGGGGTACTAGTTTGTTAAAACTACCCTTGTTATTACTACTCCCTTTTATCATCGCTTGCTAGATCGAATCTTCCTTTTGCTTTTTGAATTTACCTTATTCTTTTTAAACCAGACTTTACTATTTCTTTTGTAATTTCCCTTATATCAGCTATAGTTAAAAGTTATTGCTACCATAGATTTTTAAAGCTTGGATATAAAAATCCAAACCCTTGTCTATTTTTATGCTGCATCCATCCTCATTATCTTTGCATCCATCCTCATTATCTCTGCATCCATCCTCATTATCTCTGCATCCATCCTCATTATCTCTGCATCCATCCTCATTTTGCACCTGCCTCTTTTCTTTTTAATCGCGAAATTCAAATTCAAATCCTTGCCTTTTTGAATTTGGATTTGAAAAAAAAATTGTTTTATAACCTCCAATTGTGATTAATTCCTTTCCTTGATCCTGTGATTACCTTTTTGATTCCTCTTTAGTGTTATTACTGAATTAATTTTCTAAATTCATATATAAAATATTGCTAATTCTGTAAATCTATTGGGGTTTGGGGGTAAAAGCTGTTTGCCACTTTTCTCTCTCCTTTTCTCTTTTACTTGTATTTATACCTATACTTATTTTTCAAGGTAATGTCTTTTTGTCATGAATCTCTCGTCAGTCTCTTAGCTCGTCAGTCTCGTCAGTCTCTTAGCTCGTCAGTCTCACCAGCCTCGCCAGCCTCTTAGCTCGTCGGTCTCACCAGTCTCGTCGGTCTCACCAGTCTCTTAGCTCCCTTTTATAGCTCCCTTTTATACTTTATTCAATAAATTTCTCATCTAATCTAATCCAATCAAAAAACCCCTTTTATTCTCCTTTTTGCGAAAAGCGCAACGCGCTTTTTGCTCCCCGCCCAAATCTCAAAATTTGGAAATGCAAAAATTCGCTATCTCTGCTTTCTTCTATTTTGCTCACTTGCACCTCCCTCCTAATGCCTTGGCGTTTCGTCCTTGTGCTGCCAACCTCTTGCAACCCTGACTCCCCTGAAAATCACCCTTTTCCTGAGCTATTGTGCTTTCTTATACTCTTCTTATTTAATTCCTTTACTGCATTTTTCTTTGGAATTAGGTCATTTTTTATATCTGACAACAAACTGCCCAAGACTTGATTCCTGTAATAAACCTTATTCGTGCTAACTAATTTTATTAAAAATACACTATAAGGGTGCTTCAAGAGCTCCGCTTATCTATTCGAAACTATCAACAGTGAAAATATAAATCGCGATTGTCACGTGATATTGCAATAATTGATGTCACACCGAGTGTGTGTAATGCACAAATTATGCGAATGCTTATTAAAATGTTTGCCCCAATAGCTCCTTAACTGTAACACCCATTTGAAACAAGTGTATGTATTTATCTCCAGCGCTCTTGTGGTTTTCATGTTTCTCCCAGGTCATCCCAGGTGCCGGACTACCATGAGGTGCTGTAATTAGTGCCGCCCTGATTTATTCAAATGTTATATATGTTGTCGTACTCTATAAAAATCTGGGGCTAAATTAATATATTTAACTATCAAAAGTTACTTTAGGAGCTGAAAAGGGGGCAGTGCTGTGTGGGCAGTGCTGTAAACATAATGGTGCTCCTTGGTGTCAGCCAGCAATAACAGAAATGTGTATAGTTGTGACATCAATTATTGCGATGTCACGTGACAATTGCAATTGGGAATTTGCGATTGTTTGAAATTGTGATTGTTTACGATCGTGATTTCTATTTTCACGGGCGATAGTTTCGAATAGATAAGCGGAGCTCTTTAAGCTCCCTTATAGTGGGTTTTTAATAAAATTAGTTAGTACGAATAAGTTCTATTACACTGTCAATAGGAATGGTCTACTTTAGCCACATGCTGTCCTGCCTTTCCCATTCCACACAATATCAATGGACTTGGTAACATCTCTGCCAAAGACACCACTCGGCCATGATGCAATTATTGTTATTGTATGTGTTAACAGGTGAATTCAATAAGCATCTTTAAAACTATATTCTAAAACTAGGAAAAAAGAAGAGAGCAAACTCATAAAATATTGTTGTTGTTTTGCCCTTTTTATGGCTGCAAGTCTTTCTACTCACAAGGAAAAGGGCAACTGATGGGCATTTCCTATTAGGGAAATCTATGCCCAACATTAATAATACATACTACAATTAGGTGAATAGTATGTGTAAGATATATCAAATTTCAATATCATTTTTAAAAATCCCTCTTAAGAGTCATATTATCATATTCTGTATATATGGATAAATTATCACAATTTTTCAATGTTTTAATCTTATTTTTTTCATCAGTGATTTCTATATGATATTTTTTTTTTTAGATAAGCCACATTCATTAATAAATTTACTGATAAAGTCCTTAACTGTTATATTATGTGGAAAAGTAGTTTTATATTCAACAAAGGCATAATTTATACCACATGTACTATTGTCATAATTTATACTAATCTTACTATCCTTAGAGCTTGACATCAATTTTGTTGTTGAAATATTATGTAGTTGATGCTTGGAAGTAAATTGAAACTGTATATTGAGTGATCAAATTCTGTGAAAATGCGTTATATACTTTAAATAATGTTTTAAAAAAATGGAGTGGGAAAACACTTGACTTTTATACCTTTGAGATAAGGGCAATGCAGTGAATTATGCTATAGTTTATTAGTTCAGAAAAAGTTAAACTACTCCCAGCAGAAATCCATAATAATTTTTAACAAGAAATTCAACAAGTAGTACTCCAAATAACTATTTTTGTATGCTTTTACTCATTTGAAATATTTTGTTGGTTTCCATTGTATAATATGTAGGGAGTACAACAAATGACAAATTTTGCTTTATGTGCTGCTTTGTCTATGATACTTTAAAAGCAGGTGGCCAACTGTCAATTCTATTAATATACATGCATTGTTAATGGGTGTATTTCATAAGTATCTAAAATTATATTCTGTAAAAGTATTGGTTGATGGCAATCAACTGATTAACCAGTCTTGGCTGTTTAGCAACACAAACAATAAGTCACACAGTAAACAAAGCAATATGCTTTCTACTCTTTACCTTTCACAGTGCATAGCACTTATTTATAAAATATACTTTATATCATTATAGTTTATCTACACATTCATAGAATGTTCCTATATTCCAACATCTAGTAATGAGCCCAAGCACAGTGAATAATAAGAAATTGGCAGTGGACTTGTAATGATAATTGGACTAGCTATAATATATATTATTAGAGATGAGACTACGGAAAGAACTGAAGAGCTCACTATTCAGAATTCACCATACACGTAAAATATCATAAACATATTTTATGCGTCTGTGTTGTCACGTGACTCAGCCCCCATTTCTGATGTCACATTGGGAATATGCTGCTTTATACTGGCTGCCAGATTTTTGCTCTGCTGCATTGAGATATTAAAAGCATCATCTAAAGGGTCCTTAAATTCATCAATGCCAATGCAAAGCTGTGTAACATGTGGGCACTTTAACGTCTTAAAATCAATAAATTCTTCCAGCATGTCAAATGTTGGGACTGCAATGCTCAATTCCTGGAGAGCTGGGAACTGCAATTCATTCAAACTCCAAATGCTTTGCACATCAGAACTTTCATCCAATTTAAAATTTAATTTGTGCAGGCTGGGAAACACAATGGTTTCTGCCTGCTTGGTATTTGCCAGCCTGCTCCAAGAAAATATGCTAGTGACATTGCTTAGCATGTTAACGGGTGAATTCAATAAGTGTCCTTAAAATTATATTCTAAAACTAGGAAAAGAGAAGAGGGCAAACTCCTAAAATATTGTTGTTGTTTTGCCCTTTTTATGGCTGTGAGTCTTTCTACTCACAAGGAAAAGGGCAACTGATGGGCATTTCTTATTAGGGAAATCTGTGCCCAACACAAGGTGTGGTGCCCAATGGCATTCTACTCGGCAAAGCTAGGACCAGCAGAGTGCAACTATGCAGTCCATGACCAAGAACTTCTTGCAATCATTTGTGCACTGGTCCTCTGGAGGCATTACCTACATGGCATCAAGTTTAAAGTGATTACAGACCACAAATCAATTGTTCCTTAAGACACAAAACAACATATCCCCATGTCAGGCCTGCTGGCTGAATACCTGGCAGGAATTCAACATGAAAATCATTTACTGCAAGGGTGCTCAAAACACAGTTGCTGATGGCTTGTCATGCTCACTCGAATTGCAACCCAACAACATAGTATATACAACACCATAGTCAGGCAAGGTGCCTCACATGGCACTGATGCCACCAACAGGGCTGACCACACCAGCTGTTGGGCATAGATTTCCTTAATAGGCAATGCCCATCAGTTGCCCTTATCTTTGTGAGTGAAAAGACTCACAGTCATAAAAAGGGCAAAACAACAGCATTTATGAGTGCTCCTCCCTTCTCTTTTGGCTAGTTTTTAGAATATAGTTTGAATGTCATTTATTGAATTCACTCATTAACATTGTATACTTATTTATTAACTATTGTATTTCTACAATTCCCCCCAAGCAATGTTTGCCACATGTGGATGCAAGTCCTTGTACTCCTCGACAAATGACATGTGATCAAAGCCCTCATCCATTGAAAGATTGAATTTCTTTAATGATGGAACAGCCAATATCAAGTATTTGATACTATCAATTTCTGCTCCTTTGCAATTCCCACCAATTGAGGTATGCAAGTATAACTCATTGATGTTGGTAGATATTGGTTTGACCTGATCAAGTCTGAGCTCAAAGGTCTCATCATACAGAATAGCAGGCACTTCCAACTTGGTCAGTTTGGGCACTCTAGTCAGTATATCCACAACTGCACCAAGCTTAAACAAATTGTATGCTCTAAACATATGAATGTCACTCCATATAGTGCGCTGATGATCACAATTATGTGGATATATGTTTATGTCCATTTTCATAGAGAGCCTCATACCTGCATGGCCTATTTTGGTTGAGTTTCCAAAAAATGTGTTTATTGCCTTGTAGAATACATCCAAATCAGCATCAGAATTTAGGTCAATATTAATCTTGCATTTGTCAATACCTGTCTTAGTTGTATTGACCAATATATTAAGCATGCTGTGCAATCCACAAATACGTGCATTCTTCAAGTGCCTGAACTCAATAGAAGCATTGAAAACCCCAAGGTTACCAATTCCATGAAGAGTAATGTCATTTAGTTTGGGCATGCACAGTGCAAAATATTCTTTGTTGCTTGTTTCAGAATCACTTTTGTCTGCAAGCATGGGTTCATCTTCCATGTTGGAGTGGTGCACACTCAATTTTTTCAAGTTGCTGAAAGTAATACTTGCTGAATCACCACTATTGCTTGTAAAGCTCTTCCATGAAACCCCACTAATATCCCCATTCAGTTCAATTGACTCAATATTTGCTGCATTGATTTTTGGCAGGGCCTGTTTTCTATTTACACCCAAATTGACACTTAGGTTCCTAAGCTCAGGTGAAAATGCATTGGCTGTCCATACAACTGGAACAGTGCAACTGTAGCTTATTAGCCGGTGAGCATAGCTGTTGGAAATAATGCTGCAAAATTGCTCTATATGCTTGTCACTGTAATTAGAGAACCGCATGTCCAAGTCATTGACATTGGGCATTGCCTTGACCATATATTCTGCAAATGCAGATGTAGCTTGAATATATTCATTGCTGTCGATGATATCCAAAACATTGGAAATGTAATGCGATTTGGACTAGCTAGAATATATATTAATAGAAATGAGACTACGGAAAGAGCTAAAGAGCTCACTATTCAGAATTCGCCGTACGCGTAAAATATCATAAACATATTTTACGCGTCTGCGCTGTCACGTGACTCGGCCCCCATTTCTGATGTCACATTCGCCCCTACTTAAGATCAGACTCCGTCGGTCTTGGCGATAGCGCGCGCGGTTAAATATCGTTCATATGCTTCTGTCTCATCCACGCTACTCTTGTCCTCCCATGTTCGTCCTTCTATTCCATATCCTTCCCACTGCACCAGGTATTGGCGTTTTCGCCTCCACACACGGTCGTCAACAATCTTTTCGACCTGATACTCGAGGTGTCCTGCAACTTCTACAGGTGGTGGTTCAGAGCGGAGTGCGGCACGGTGATCGTCGGCAGCATGGTATTTTTTTAGGTGTGACCACGAAATGACCGGGTGAATGCGCATGTCGAGTGGGAGTTTGAGGCGGAATGCATTTCGGCCGATCTGTTCTTCGACCTTGTAGGGCCCAGCCCATTTATGTTGCAGTGAGTTGCTGGACCGGTTACGCAGGTAAGGTGGCGTTGTAAAGTTCGTCGAGATCATTACTTCATCGCCTGGCACAATGTCGGGTGAGGTTATCTTCTTGTCGTGGTTTCTGATCATGCGTAGCTGTGCGAATTCGATGTTTTCCTTGACTATTTCGCTAATCTGTTTAATCTTCAGGATTGTATCGTCGGCGTCGGTATTGGGCTCAGCAGTTTCCATGTTGAAGGCGATGGTGGCGGCGTTCAATGGTTGGAAGCTATAATTTGCATAGAATGGGCTGTGCTGTGTCGAGCTGTTGCTGCGACTATTATAGGCGAACTCTGCATGCACTATGTGTTGGTTCCAGTCGTTTTGGTAATTGTTGCACGTCGCACGCAGCATTGACTCCAGTATCTGGTTCACACGCTCAGTCTGTCCATCAGTTTGTGCATGGCCGGCAGTGGACATGTTGAGTTGCGTTCCAGTTTGCTTCCACAGTGCCATCCAGAATGCAGAGCGGAATTTCGGATCACGGTCTGATATTATGGACTCGGGCAGGCCATGTTGGCGGTAGATGGTCTTGAAATACAGGTCGGCGGTTGTCTGGGCGGTTGCGGCATTGTGTGTTGGTACAAAGTGTGCCATCTTGGACAGGCGGTCAACGACGACCATGATTGCATCATATCCGTCCTTTGTCTTAGGTAGGCTGACAATGAAGTCCATGCTCACACTTGACCAGTTGCGTCGCGGGATCTGTAGCGGCTGTAGCGGTCCATCGCTTGGCCTGTTGCTGCCTTTGACTCTTTGGCACAGGTCACACGTTGTGACATAATTCTCGCAATCCACATACATGCCTGGCCAATAGAATAGTTCACTCAGCTTGTCGTATGTTGCTTTTATACCCGGGTGTATTGCAGCATCATGGAACTCGGCCAGCAGTAGTGATCTGTCTTGCTTTGTTCCGACGCAGCGGCGTCCTTTCTTGAACAGGACACCACCCTGTGCATGGAATTTGTTTGTAATGTCGCGCTCGGCTCTGGATGTTGGTTCTTCGCCACTACTAATCCTCTCCATAATTTTCTCCAACTTGCTGTCGCCCTTGTAGGAGTTCTCAGGGTTCGCGCTCGTCTTCAGCGTTAGCGCTTTGACAGCAGCCATGCGGACTGCTATCCTCCCCCCTTTTCCTGAAGAGCCGAACCCGTTGGCTCCACCGGCTGTCTCCTCAAAGGACTTGACCTCAGTGATGTGTGAGTGTGCGATCTTGGTTGGAATCAACTGTGCTATGCGGTCATGTGCAGCGAACGGAATCTCTATATTGCCTGTGTTGAACAGGAGTACTGAAATCTCACCGCGGTAGCCCCCGTCGACTATTCCTCCGAGCACCACAACACCCTTGGCAGCCAGGCTACTGTGTGGGGCAATGCGCAGGTATGTGCCTATTGGCGCCTTGGCGGCGATGCCTAATGGGACAAGGTGTTGGGCCTTGGGCTCGAGCACAAACTTGGTTATACAGTATACGTCAAATCCAGCGTCATCTGGATATGCCTTGCAAGGCATCGTCGCATCGTCGTGTAGCAGCTGAACCTCCATGCTGTTGGCAGTTGTGCGTGGCACAAACAGTGCGCACAGTTTCCATTTTTCAAATTGGTCTATCAGGTCGTCGTTGTGCGTATTGTCCTTTGGCTGGTCAGTCTCCATGGTTGCACTCGTCGTTTCTGCAGCCACTGTCTCTTGTGTTCGTTTGGCTTCTGTTTCGGCTTCAGCGCGACATCCGCGTTGGTAGTTCTTGTAGTGCAGCGACTTGCGCACATATTCAGCACGGTTTAGTTCTCTGCGCTCATCGGCAGTCAAATATGTTCTGTCGACCACGGCTGGCGTTGGCGGAAAATTCGTTGTCTGTGCAGCTGGAGTGGTTGTCTTGATATTGGGCATGGGTATGGGCATAGGTATAGGTACGGATGTGTGTGCGGCGTCATCGTTTTTACTCGTGTTGTTCAGCGGGGCATCATTTAGTGGTATAGCTGGTGCAGTCAGTCCTGTCGGTGGCGTCAGTGCCATGTGTGGCACCTTGCCTGAATGTGACGCTGCGTATACTATGTTGTCGGGTTGCGATTCGAGTGAGCGTGACAAGCCGTCAGCAACTGCATTTTGAGCGCCCTTGCGGTAAATGATTTTCATGTCGAATTCCTGCCAGATATCCAGCCAGCGAGCCTGGCGCGGGGATATGTTGTTTTGCGTCTTAAGGAACTCGATTGATTTGTGGTCTGTAATCACTTCAAACTTGATGCCATGTAGGTAATGCCGCCAGAGGACCAGTGCACGAATGATTGCAAGAAGTTCTTGCTCGTGGACTGCATAGTTGCGCTGTGCTGGTCCCAGCTTTGCCGAATAGAATGCCACTGGGCACCACATCTTGTCATGTCGTTGGTGTAGGACACCGCCAATTGCAGAGCCGGATGCATCTGTCTCGACTCTCGTTTCGCAAGTTGGATCATACTGATGGAGTATTGGTGCTGTGGATAGTTGCTGCTTCAGCTCGGTGAAAGCCCTGTCAGCCTGGTCGTTCCACGAAAAGTCGGTATTGCATAGCAAATCGGTCAGCGGTAGTGCTATTCTAGCATAGTTTTTAATAAACCGGCGGTAGTAGCCGCTTAATCCAAGGAATGCGCGGATGTCTGTAATTGTCTCTGGCGTGCGCCACTCTTTAACGGCATCTACTTTGCGTGGGTCAGTCGCAATACCCTTGCCTGAAATGACAAACCCAAGGAAGTCGACTGTGTCTTTGAAGAATGCACATTTTTCGGGTTTTGTGTGCAGGTTGTGCTCCTTGAGGCAGGCGAGTACATCCTCGAGATCTTTTGCATGGTCGGCGTCATTCTTTGAAAAGACTAAGATGTCGTCTAGGTACACGATGCACGTTTTGCCAAGTAGGTTGCGCAGCGCATGGTTCATGACACGTTGGAAGACGGCAGGGGCATTTGTCAGCCCGAAAGGTACAACTGTGAATTCAAATGACCCTTGTTTTGTGCGGAAGGCAGTTTTGGCGATGTCTGCATTGCAAATTCGCACCTGGTGGTAAGCCTGTACCAAATCGATTTTCGAGAAAACTTTTGCGCCACGGGTGTCGTCAAGCAAATCGTCTATACGCGGCATTGGGAATGCATCTTTTATCGTCACTGCGTTCAGGCCACGGTAGTCAACACACAGGCGCATTGATCCATCCTTTTTCTTGACAAAGAGGACTGGTGCACCCCATGGGGAAGATGACGGGCGGATATACCCCTTTGCAAGTAAGTCAGTCACTTGTCGGTCTAGTTCATCCATCTCTGCATGTGACAGGCGGTATGGTGCCTTGGTCACAGGTGCTGTGCCCTCATGTACATGGATTTCCATCTCAGGGCCGCCTGGTGGTGGTCGTTTGGAGGGCGGCTGATCAAGGACTTGGGTGTATCTGGCATGTAGCTCCTGTAGCGCCCTGTCTTGTGTCGTCGTGGTTGCTGCCACATGGATTGCTGGATTGGTATCGTTGTCAGGGAATGTAATTCGTAGCCATCCCCATTCCTCAATTTGGTCGTTTGCACGTGCAGTTTTCAGTGCACTGATTGACATAGGCTTCAGCTGGTCCTCGTCGGTCCGAGGCTCTGCATTACCCCGGATGGACCAGCTTTTCCCGCCATAGTCAAATGTCACCTTGTCAAGGTGGCTGTGGATCGTGGCCTTGTGTTTTTTTAGCCAATTATTTCCTAATATTATATCTTCGGAAACTGGGAGAACAAGGCAATGTACTGTAATTGTTAGGTTGCTCAGGAGGCGCAGCGTTACTGTGCACGACTCGGTGCAGTCCTTGTAGTGTGCGCCATTGGCCAGTTGTATTGGTTGGCTGTGTTGTAGTCGTTCGGATTTCAGTTTAAGTCGGTCGCGGGTCTGTTCGTTGATGATGGTAATTTGTGATCCATTGTCGATGAGCACACGGATGGCTTTGGTGTCTATAGTTGCATTTAAAATCAGTTGGGGCTCAGGTGAGGTTTGTCTGTTAATAGCGGTTTTATTTGGGGGGCAAACGGCAATTTCAGAGATGATAAGGGCAGAGGACTCACATCCACTCATGCCCTTCTTGCTTTTGGGTGTGTATTCTTAGGGCAGCGATGCCACTTGTGTTCATCACTGCCACACCCAAGGCACACGTTGTTGGCAGCCCACTTCTCAAACATCTCCTTGGTACAGCCCGACTGCTTGGAGACACTTGCAAATGGCGGCAGGCCACTGCGTCTCCTTTCTGTCTGCACTGCATTCACCATTATTGCATCCACATTCATAGCTGTATTATCATGACGGCCATGAATGCGCAGGAAGGCTCTGGCACGGGAAGTCAGTGCATCAATCTCGTATACTGTCGAGCTTGTCGATTCGCTCAGAATCTGCTGGTTGAGCATTGGTGGTAGCTTCATGAGGAAGGTCGTGGTCACATGCCTGTCTGAGAG
This sequence comes from Kickxella alabastrina, assembly GCF_025024165.1. Classification (NCBI taxonomy): domain Eukaryota; kingdom Fungi; phylum Kickxellomycota; class Kickxellomycetes; order Kickxellales; family Kickxellaceae; genus Kickxella; species Kickxella alabastrina. The sequence goes on along the minus strand of NW_026251477.1, from coordinate 847,889 downwards.
TTTGAATTCCAGAATTTCCGCGAGGTACTTGAATTGCACCACAAACTCCTCTAAGGTCTCTAATGTCCCAGGCTGTTGTAGGTGGTAGTATTTGTGCAGTGTGTCATAGTATGACACTGCACGCGAGTATGTAGTTGTCAGGAACTCCTTGAACGTTCCCCAGTCGCGGTGGTCCTTGTTGTGTTCTGTACAGTGTCTGCGGTACTCGTTTTTCTTGTCTGTTGGGATCTTGTGTGAGGCTACAAATACCCACTCACTCTCGTCTAGCTTTGCGTGGATAAAGTGTTCCTCAGTATCTCTCACCCAGGGTCCAACGGCAATTGCCACCTTCTCTGCGTTGTCCTCGTCTGGTGCCAGTGTCGGGCTGAATCTCATTGCCGATTCGTATGGCGACATTCCAGTCATGGTTACTGTTTTTTTTTTTTTTTTGTTTTTTTGTTTTTTTGTTTTTATATATATATATTAACCAGTTTGTCTGTCGGTCAGTCAGTCGTTGATGAGGAAGCGCGGGTTTTCGAACTTGAGGTGCTACCAAATGTAATGCGATTTGGACTAGCTAGAATATATATTAATAGAAATGAGACTACGGAAAGAGCTAAAGAGCTCACTATTCAGAATTCGCCGTACGCGTAAAATATCATAAACATATTTTACGCGTCTGCGCTGTCACGTGACTCGGCCCCCATTTCTGATGTCACAGGAAATGTCGTATTTCTCAAAGTATATGAATACACTCCTGACACAGGGCCACTGGTCAGAGCCACATCTCATTATTTTTTGGAGTCTGGGGACTGTGGCATTCCTAATCCACAGATCCTTCAGTCTGGGGCACAAGGCATTGAGTGTACTCTGTTTTTTCTGCTGCTCCTTCTGGCTGCTTATGAATTGCTGGCATTCCAAAGCAATGTACTCACTTTCATTATCCTCCTCATTCTCAAAACTCTCTCTGTATTTGATTTTCAAGTATTCCAAGCACTTAAAGCATATATTCTCAGCTGTCAAATCATTCTTTAGCATTTTCTCCCATGCAAATCTAGGATCTGCATAGTCCAAGTCCAAGTATTCCAGTGTTTCAAAAAACACGTTTGGAAGGCTCTGCAAGGTATTCAACTTGAGATTCAGCGACAAGTGCACAAGCTCGCAGGAAAACTGTGCTGCAGTAAAAGTCATAGGGGAGGGGATGCTGATGTGAACAAGCTGATCAATGTAAAGACTAACCAACTCATCATAAAATGCAATCTTGTTATTACAATCATAATAACCTATCTTTAACTTAGTCACACTTGGAATATGCTGTTTTATACTGGCTGCTAGATTTTTGCTGTGCTGCATTGAGATATTAAAAGCACCATCTAAAGGGTCCCTAAATTCACCAATGCCAATGTAAAGCTGTGTAACGTGTGGGCACTTTAACGTCTTAAAATCAATAAATTCTTCCAGCATGTCAAATGTTGGGACTGTAATGCTCAATTCCTGGAGAGCTGGGAACTGTAATCCAATTGAACTCCCAATGCTTTGCATATCAGAACTTTATGATTCAAACTCTAATTGTGCAGGCTAGAAACACAATAGTTTCTGTCTGCTTGGTATTTGCCAGCCTGCTCCAAGAAAATATGCTAGTGACATTGCTTAGCACCAGTGTCTGCAACTTCTGGCAGCACACATATGGAGTGTACTGCACATACACATATTGATATTGAGTGTTGTGAGCTGGGTAAACTCAGTTGGCTTTGCTGATTCGGCAAATGTAAATGGTTGATAGCTGTGAAAATACTTTAAATTGCATGAATACAGTTGTGCCAATAGACCAGCATATCAAATATAGGGGCATATCATGATACATCATATTGTCCAAACTATCCACACCTGGCATGTACTTTGCCATTTGCTGAGCAAATTTATTTGCATTGTCCATAATATCAGACTGAGATTTGCTGCCAATGTCGTTATTGTTGTTGTCCAGGTAGCCGCTGATGTTGAGTGCACTGACTCTGCTCCAGTCACTCATTTCAAATGAGAATATTGAATTTGCTTCAGCAACCAGGGAGCAATAATATTCAATATTATCAATATTGATGGTCACAGTTTTTACTAGGTGTGTGTTTCCAGTAGCCTTAATCAGCCCAATATTAGTATTAATGAGCTTGTCTTCAACAGCAGTGTCATGCAAGTGCTCAACAAAACTAAGACCATATTCATTAGACCCATCAAGTATGGCATTGCAATATACCAAGCCAGTGGCCACTTCTCTCCACCTGCGGCAGACGCCCAGCAGTGGCAATCTGTCTGCCATGCATTGATATCATGTCCACTGGTGTCAATGGCTACATGTAGAATGTGGTTGAGGATGACAAATGGAAGCTGGCTGAAGCAAGGCATATTGAAAGAAATAATATTGATAGCAATGTTGTTGTTTAAAGTGGCTAAATGTGTTCTAAAAGTACTCTAATATTTTAAATAGTAATTGCTAAAATGATTAATTAAAAATGTAAGAGAAGAGTAAAAAATGCTCACATTCCACATAAAAACAATTGGCAGCAGCTGTGCTAAAAATGGCAGGATAAAAATAAGTAAAGCAAACTTGGCATGCATGTGTGTGACATCAGAAATGGGGCCGAGTCACGTGACAGCGCAGACGCGTAAAATATGTTTATGATATTTACGCGTACGGCGAATTCTGAATAGTGAGCTCTTCAGCTCTTTCGTAGTCTCATTTCTATTAATATATATTATAGCTAGTCCAAATCGCATTACAGTTTTGGTGTTGCAATCTTTGTGTATGCATGCATGTTATAAAGGGCGATCATATTTGGATAATATTATTGAATCCCTGATCTAATACTCTATAATCTTCTTTGCCTTCTATCAGTTGGCATGCAAAAGAAAAGCAGTCACTTGAATCTCAATCCCAACATTCACACCTATGTTATTTGGCTGTGCAACATTGTGTGTAAAGGCTAAAAGGTTGTTTCAATAAAAGCCAAGTTGGCAGAACAAATAGAACAGAATAAATAAAACAAGTAAGAATACATATTAGAAATAAATAAATGGCATGGCTGTAAATATGTCCATTCATTCTAAGCAAGAGGAGGGAGTAGATGCGAGTGTCATAAAACTATTTTCTAACAAGAGCCGAGGGTGTGTAATGCACAAATTATGCGAATGCTTATTAAATGGTTGCCCCAATAGCTCCTGAATTGTAACACCATTTGAAACAAGTATATGTATTTATCTCCAGTGCTCTTGTGGTTTCATGTTTCTCCTAGGTCTTCCAGGTGCCAGACCACCGTGAGGTGCTGTAATTAGTGCCACCCTGATTTATTTAAATGTTATATATGTTGTCGTACTCTATAAAATCTGGGCTAAATTAATATATTTAAGTATCAAAGTTACTTTAGGAACTGAAAAGGGGCAGTGTTGTGTGGCAGTGCTGTAAACATAATGGTGTTCCTTGGTGTCAGCCAGCAATAACAGAATATGTATAGCGCATGAGGGCAATCTTGATTATTGAAAAGGGAAGATAGTGGCTTGAAATGTGTGTTGAGCACCACATATGTATCCATTTTTATTTTAAGCACTGTGGGTCGGCAAATTGCACAGGCTGTCGAGGTTTCTTTTTTCCAGACTTTGAATTAAACTGAGTATATTGTTAGAAACTAGTTTTACAGCGTTGTAGTTGACTTTCCCTGTAATACCCAATCCCTAACTGGTCTATTAGCCATTAAGGTCCCTTCATGGATACTTTAAATTGCCTTTGTCGCATGTGCATTTCGCTAGTTTTAAAGCTTCATGGCATGAAATACCCTATTGTCGTCTGATTAGTGGGCCTTTGTGGACAAGGTAGCCGCTATCATTGGTTTTGTTGCATGTTCCAGAGCATTTCACCTATTGACCCCATTCAGGCTTAATAACGGTCATCCAAATTATTATTTGCACGCTTTGAAACAAAACATTGTTTAGTGTCCTATCCAACGCTTATCTTGCTGTTTGTGCGGCCTTGGCTTGTTTTTACCTTGTATGTGATACAAGAAATTGCGGCTTGTCTCCAGCGATTGATTAATGAATCAATCGCTAGTTAATTCCTTGGATATATGGGAATTAATACACACGCATAAATACCAATGGATATGAACAGTGGAGGCTGTTCATCCTTTAGCTTTCTTTTAGTTCATTTTAGTTCAATATATATATTTATAACATAACACTCTGTGTCGTCTGCATTTGTCATTAAAAACTCGGGGGCTACAGATTACTTGTTGGCATGCGGCAGATGAACACAGCAATTAGGGATTATTCATGGCCGCTGCCTAATATTGGCACTCTACTTGTGACATCAATTATTACAATGTCATGTGACAACTGCAGTTGTGAGATTGCGATTATTTGAAATTGTGATTATTTACAATCACGATTTCTATTTAATCTGTTGATAGCTTTGAATAGATAAACGGAGCTCTTGAAGCTCCCTTTTGGTGGATTTTAAATCATAAATATATTACAGATAAACTATTCTTATTACAACAATAGTCATTAGTTCAGCTATCTTTTCTTAGTTAAGATATATATATTCTATTCAAGACATTAATCAATTGTTTAACACACATGGCTTACCAGCACCATACTCCAATAGTGCGCCTAGGCGCTGGTGCCAGAGACAAAAATCGCCAATACATGCCACAAGTTCTCTAGCTGGATGACCTTCGCCAGCACAGCCAATGCCACAGTTGCATCCTGCAATGTGCACAGACACCAGAGCGAGTGCAGAATCAGCTGGTCGGTGTATGCATACTTGCTTGGCACCAGCCTGCAACACGGCCAATGCACCAACCCAGGACTTGCTGTCAGCTGTGCCTTGCCAAGGCTTCGCGACACAAACTCATGCAGAAACCCAATGCCCCATGGGGACATGCCCTGGTCATCCTTGCAGATACACGCGGGGATGACATCGACAGCGCCCAGCTCCAGCAGCTGCACCATCTGTGGATTTGCCATCTCCATTGCATTTTCTTATGCTGCTGCCAGCCGATATGCTGTGAGAAAAGTACACAGCCACACGAGACTTTCCACTGGCATGCGCAAAAGCTCAAGCTCAGACACTGACTGGCGTGCGACACTGAGCAATGCAGACAGAAATACCAGGTCGATTATCCGCCGGTGGTACTCGGTACGCAGCGCAAACTGCTTTACCATGGCTGCACATACCAACACAATCACAGAGTCTGACTGCTGCCTCTGCTTGCTGCTGCCTCAAGCCGAGCTGTTGGCTGACTGCATAAGTGTTTTGCTGAGCACCTCAAGCAGCCTGCCGCCAGCTTCCTGCTGCATGTGCCGTCAGCCCAAACTACCCTGCCATCCCACTGCAGTGTCATTAGCAGCACATGCAGCAACACAACTGTCCTCAACCAGTCCCCCCTCTGCTGCTGAATTGCCCTGATCCTGCACAACTATCAGCTGCAGCACCTCTCACCGCATAGCCGTATCGAGCAGCAGCTCAGACACAGTATCCAGCAGCTTAAAGCTTTCTGAATTCAGCGCCAATTATCCCAAGGAATTAACCATTTCGGGCATCTGAATGTCCAATTCTGCCTCATTGTCCGCACTCCCTTTTGGGATTATTGGTCCTGGAATATCAGGCGTGTCGCTGTTGCTGTCTTTGGCTGTGTGCAGCAGAAATCTAACTCATACTGTGATTGGTCTAAAAGATGCGAAAGTACCCGGTATGTGCCGAGTGCTGCTCCGACGCCAATTGCAAGGTGGTACCAGCTATCGTCTATGCTAGCAAAAGAATATTGAAAGGGTGTAAAAAAGAACAGTAATTTGTTAATTACGAAATGTGAATTGGAAAGGAAAGGAAAGGAAAAATAAAGAAAGAAAGAATAACGCTAAATTGAAATCATTTGGCAAAATAGCAAAAATCGAAAATTATGGATGAAATCAACCATGTTCAAGTAAAATTGGCCAATGTGCGAGTTTAAAAGTATGTTGTTTACAGCTAAAGTGATCGGCGAAAGGTGATCGGTGGGTTGGTGAATCTGTAAATAAAAGAGGGACAGACAAGAGTTTTAATCTTTATTAAACGTGAAGAAAAATGAATAGAATGTATAATTTTATCTTTTGCAGTTAATTTTTTGGGTCGTAAAAAGATTTATTAAAAACAAAAAAACCTAAAGTGCTAGCTTCTTGAATGACCCAGCGTTGATCTCGTCCTCAGCTGGTCGCTTAAACTGGCCACTATCCTCTTTGAGGAGCTCAACCGCCTTGGGATGCATAAACCTGGGAGCAGCATCCCAGTTAGCCTGTCGTTTAAATGTACTGTCCCACCAGAGCTGGTGGCTAATGTACTGGTTTCCCGGTTCAAATAAGAACCGGCGCATTGAGTGGAATAGGTTCCTGAATATCTTCCCTGGATTTCCTATCCCAAACAATTCCAGATACTTTTCCTCAACCATCATGATGCTGTACCGACTCAAAGCCAGGCTTTGGCTGTCCAGGAACTTGAACCCCTGAACATCATCCCTCTTAGTGTCAGCTGGGCGCACTGCGTCCATAACGACATAGAAAACACTCTCCATGTCGTCAAGGATTCCCCGGATGGGGCTGCTGCTGAGCATGGGAATTCCCATGAAAAGCGGCGTCCCTGTAAATGGGTCTTTGGCCACCTCCACCTGTCCCACTGTTGTCGCATTGAACCCCCACTGCTCGGCAACCTCAATATGTTTAAGTTGGGTTGGGCCAGTGTCCTCAGTGGGATCCTCAACAGCATCCTCAGCGGCATCCTCATCAGTCTCCGCATCAGTGTCCTCATCAGTGTCCTCATCAGTGTCCTCAGCAGCATCCCTAGGAGCATCCCTGGCAGCATCCCTGGCAGCATCCTTAGTAGTCCCCCAGCCAATGATCTTGGCACAGCCCCAGTCAATGACATACACCTTGTCGTTTTTGATGCACACATTCCCTGCTGAGATATCCCTGTGCAGGACACCAGTGTCATTTGCCTGGGCAAGGCACAGGGTCAGCTGCTTGACAAAGCTAGGAACTAGCTTTCGTATCTCCTTTTTGGTCTTGACTTTCAGGTACTCGGCCATTGACTGGCCGCAGTATTCCATGAGCACGAACTCCAGCCGGTATCCATTAAGGTCGCTGATGAGCAGGCCACTCGAAAAGATCTTGGGGATACATTCGACTGGTCTCTTGTTGAGGATGGCGTATGCGGCGCCCTCGGGCAAACGATTGACTGGGGTCCAGGAAAGCTTCAGCACAGCATCATGCTTCCCATTGAATTTCCCCCTGAATAAATGGACATGGCGCCCAACCATGTATGAATAACGCGCTATTGTCTCCTTGATACAAAATAGAGTAGCGCCATCCTTGACATCCTTGACATTCTTGACATCCTGGGAAACCGAGTATAAGACTTCGATCTTCGAATCGCCCTTGCTCTCCACATCGACTTCCTGCGAAAAAATGAAAGAGCCAGATTTCTTTGAGACATCGCAGAAATGCCCGAAAATGTCCGACTCAAGAGTCAGCAGGAACCAGAACTGCATGAGGCATGACTGAATTCTTTTAGCTCCATCAGACGTCCAATAATTCGTATCAAAGCATAGCTCGCCAAGCTCGATAATATACAGCCCGCCACGATAATATGCGTGAAGCGTCAGGATGTGCCCATGGAGGTAGAAGACAGGCGCAAACGTGCGGGTTGCCTGCTGATCATTAAGCACATGGCCGTAATCTGCGAGCTGGCCACGAGTATCCTCTGGGGTTCTAATGGGGTTTGGATCCATCTTGGCCTCGAGTATAGCATGGACAGAATGAATGTCACGTCTCTTGTAGTTGTGATAAAACGCGATATCTGGCTTGTGCGGAGTGCCTAGTATAGCATCACTCTGATGGTCCTTCAGACTAACCCTGCAGTCTGGGATTGGAGTTCTGCCTGCTGGAATATCTTCATTTGCGACACCAACCACATCGATCATCGCTTCAAAGAGGAAGATAAAATATTCGACCAAACGAGCTTCCTTAGTCAGCCCCATCAACCTCGGGTAAGATATGAAAACGTCAGTAAAGGGCAAACCCCTGAGTCTGGTTTCCGAGCGACCTGTATTGGCTACGATGCCCTTGCTATCAGCCACTGGCGACCCCCTAGCTATGTCGAGAAAGAGATCAGGCCAATCCTCGATGAACTGATCATACCGCTGCTCCACACCCAGTGATTCGACAAAGTCATCGAACGGATAGTCGTGCCATATGTTATCGCCGAGACATTTCAGCAGCCGCTGACGGCGCCTATCGCGTACTTCGGGGGGTTCCGATTCCCCGGGTGGCAGTTCCTCCTTTTTTTGATTTTTTGAGGGCGTTTGGATAGTGCCGCCTGTCTTGCTGTTCTAATAAAAAATAATACAAAATGTTTTAAATTAGTGTCCGAATTTGTTTTATATGCACGCAGAATAAACAACAAATAATTCATCAATATCATAACGATCCGTTTATATTGAAGTACTTACGCCTATTTGATTCGGCGGGGTCTTATTCGGAGGAGCTAGCTCAGACATCATTGAGAGAAAGGGAAAGAGAAAGAGAGGGGAGAGAGAGAGAGAGAGAGAGAGAGAGAGAGTGTGTGTGTGTGTGTGTGTGTGTGTGTGTGTGTGTGTGTGTGTGTGTGTGAGAGCGACGGTGAGAGAGAGTGTGTGTGATAAGCACTGAGGTATGGTAAAAGTAATAAAAAGAAAAGAAAAAACAAATTGAACGAAATGGTGCGAATTGGAAAAAAAGCAAATATTAAAAGTAGAAGGTGGAAAGTTGCAAAGGTGAAAATTTGTTGCGATAGATTGCGCAAAAAATGAATAATATTTTTATTATAAACAATAAGCTTTCGAGCTAATTTTAGTGCTTGCATTTGGTTGGCTGAAATATGGAAACAAGAAATAATTATATTTACGGATTAATTTCCAATCGGCATTGTTCTTTTTCCTTGCACATTGATTTTGAGCTTATATTGTTTCTTTTGGGAGCATGGTGGCCCTGCCATTCACTGCTGTAAAAATATGCTTCCCTGACGTGTACACTGAACCAGAGATGCGTTTATGCTCCATCACCTGGCTGTCAAGCCAATTGAGACACAGAGCCACATGTTTCATGTCCACAACAGGAGCATAAAATTATGAATGCGAGAACTTTGGCTTGGATCTTTAAGACCCAGCTGCAAGAAGATCACTTGGCTGAAATGGTTAACAAACTCCAGGTGCATCCGGCACCAATAGATGGCACATTGGAGAAACTAAAGATACATGTAGATCACCATTACCAGGATAAGAAGCTGGACCTGGATATGAGTCGTAGTTGGCAAGAGCTGACAGAGTATAGGTACACAACGCTGGTCAAGAAAATTCAAGGGAATCAAGCAAAAACAAGCAATGGTGTTTGTAAATGAGATTGTACATAATCAGCAGGGCTAGTACAAGAGACAGTGTGAGCTTGCATGTCGAGCGGGAAATGAGGGTATCCTTGACGCCTAATAAATGCCGATTGTTGATAAGAACTCCAATCTCGACAAACATCCTGAATACTAACTCTATGACAAGAAGATGATGATGGCTTGCCAAAGTGGCTGCAGACGATAGCAATGAGGGCAGGATATATGCACACTAGCTATATGGCCACGATTGATGCTTTAGTTGGCAGATTGAGTGCTTGGGTTTAATTTTACTAACGCCTCAGCAGACACTTCCACCGCCAGAAAATTAGACACAGCTCTGAGTAACCAGAGGCATGTAGCCAGGTTCTGAAATAGGGTTCAAGATGGGTACGGTGGTGCAGTAGAAAATCAATTTTATTCATTAATTTCAGTTTTTATTTTTTGCTGGAATCTGGGAGTTCTATGAATGTTCAGTGAAGGTGAAGAGATAAACACTATGTATATATAATTATGTATTGTAAAAGCGCTATACATTGATGGAGTGCGACAGTACATTTATGTGATGTGTGTCCCTGTATGACTATCAATTGAGTGTTTGTCTGGCTAAACAACCAAGGCTGGCTAATCAATTGATCGCGACCAGCTAATAAAATATAATTGCAAGTTTGCAGAACTGCTCGGTTTAAAATATTAGTTCAACAATGGCGCTGCAAATAATTCATTTAAAACAGGCTTAATGTGTTCAAAATTTACATGTTAAAATACTATTTTAATAGATGCATGGTAGTTTCTATTTTTAAAAGACAAATGCCATTTTGAGCTTGGCATTCTTAACCACCCTTGCCAGTTTAGTCGCATTCTTTACAATGTTTTGGAAAAATTTACAATAGGCTTTCAACAAAATATTTACTCGGACAATCCTAATTGTGATACAAGAAATTGCGGCTTGTCTCCGGCAATTGATTAATGAATCAATTGCTAGTTAATTCCCTACTTGGATATGCGGGAATTCATACGCACACATTAAATACTAATGAATATGAACAGTGTAGGCTGTTCATCCCTTAGCTTTTTTAGTTCATTTTGTTCAATATATATATTTTTTTAACGTAACAGTTGGCATAATTATTGACAAATCAGCGATAGTATCCAAAAGTGTCTAGCAGTTGGCGTACCTGTTTTGGATTTATTGGCAATGGCCATGAGGCAATTACTGAAACCTTGCGTGGATCCATGTGTACACCATCGGCATCGACTACATGTCCAAGGTACTCGACCTGGTGCTGGAACAGCTTTGTTTTTGAGCGACTTGCATACAGACTGTTCGCGCGCAGCACCGCAAACACCTGCTGCAGATGTCGCTCATGTTCCTCCTTAGTCTGCGAGCACACAAGCAGATCGTCCAGGTACACGCAGACAAATGGCATATCCTTGGACACAGTTCATAAGTCTGCAAAAAGCCGACGGCAAAACCTTGTATCCCTGTGGCAACGTCCGCCATGCAAAGACGCCCAATGGACAATGGAATGCTATCAGTGGCTCTGAATCCAGATGTATGTGTATCTGCTGGTATCCACTGACCATGTCGAAAACCGAAAAGAATTTACATTCATTGCAGCGATCCAATAGAGCGCCGATATTAGGCAGCGGCCATGAATAATCCTTAATTGCTGCATTCATTTGCCGCATGTCGACAAGTAGTCTGTAGCCTCCAAGTTTCTTTTTAATGACAAATGCAGGCGACGCAAAGGCTGCGTCACACTCATAAATCTGGCCGCGCTCAAGCAGTTTACCAAGAATTTCGCGCAGGCCCTCGAGTTCAGGTGCTGTCATCCTGTACACAGCGCGGTTCTGTAGCTCGGCATTCTGACGCAGCTCGAGCGTTGGATCCTGTGGGCGACGTGGTGGCAGTTCCTCTGGTAGTTCGTTGCAAAGTCGGTCTTTGTAAATTGTGCTGAACCGTGTGGCTTTCAGGTGTGCTGTGCCGTATTTTTATTGTTGCTGTCTGCTGCTGTTCTGATGGTGTTAATTTCCACTGCCTGCTATAAGGTGTGTAACATCTCGGTGACTGGGGAAATCGGGGGAGAAAATTTAATGTGTGACAGCGAGTCGGCAAACTGCTCGCTCAGCACCATGCCAGTACAACCACTGTCAAATAATGCAACACAGCGCACGCCAGCAACAACAATTACAAATAAAAAGGCGGGGGAAACCCACCCGATAAATACAATAAAAACATGAGAAGGTCTGTGAAAAATAGTATCTAATTTATTGGCGGGATAAAAATAAGGAGGGAGGAAAGAGGAAATACTATTTTTGCCAGTAGAAGCGACCTGGCGGTCTACTGGCTGGTGTGAAAACCCTGAAAATTGTAAGGAGCAGGGGGTTGTTGCTGCGGCTGGTGATAACCGTGCAGGTGCATAAATGGCATTTGTGCATAGTACATGGTCTGGGCAGCAGGGAAACCAGGAGTCTGGCCGGCAGGGTAACCAGGAAATTGGGTTGCAGGTGGCACAAACATTTCAAAATTATTTACCTGGTACCCATGGCTGGGTGCAAAACACTACTGCTGAGGAGCGCGACCCTGCGGGCAAAAACGCGAGATGTGGCCAGGTTGGTGGCATTTAAAACAGGCGCCTACTCGGCGCAGGTGGTTGCGCTCACCATTGGAAAGACGGTTCAGGCGTGGTGCCTGGAAAGCATCAACATCCATTACCAATGGATTGCAAGGGGGTGGTGCAGGCGCACGGCGGGATGCAGAATTTGTGTGCTGGATGGAAACCGAAAAATCGATGTCCTCAGCAAAGGCACGTTGGCGGGCGTCATTGTATGTTTGTGGGCATGCAATCTCGACAGGCTTGCGGATTTTTTTAGAAAGACCATGCATGAACCAGCGGCGCTGGTCATCATCTGACATGTTGGGAACACGGCTTGTTATGCTCTGGAATTCATTTGCATTAGCATGCACAGTTGTCGTCTGGCTGAGTGCATGGAGCTCAGCTTCAGCATGGGCAGCATCTGCAAAGGGTGTGAATTCTTGGGTCAGGCGCTGAATAAATTCCGTGGAGGAGAATTTTATGGCCATATCGTCGTTGAGCTGCATCTGGACCCACTGGTCTGCAGTGCCTGCCATATTGGTTGTCAACGAGTTTGCAAAGGTGTCTTCATCACAGCCAGGGTGCACACTGTGGGCAAATGTGCGCATCTTGCGCAGCCAAATGTCGATACGACCAGTACCATCAAATGGGGCTGGACGGGTAAACAGGGCGATAGGTGCTGGGCGCTGTGTAGCTGTCGGCACCTGTTCATTGGCAGGGGTGGGAGTTGTCATAGGAACAACCTCCTGTTGGGCAGCCATTGGGTCGTTCGTTGCGTCGAAAAATGGCAATGGAAAAGTGGCGTGAGAAGGTGCCATGTCCGAGTCGGAGTCAGACGCACTAAAGTCAGGGCCAAAACGGGCCAGTGCAGCATGAAAATAAAAAATAGAACGAAAAATAATAAAAACTGGAATTGGCCAATAGCAATCAAAAGCTATGAAAAAAATGATCGGGAAAATTTTAAGTGAAAGATAAAACAAGGGTAGCTGGATGACTGGGTGACTAGGGGAATTTGACACTAGGAAAGAATTTTGGACTCCACCAGTGTTAACGGGTGTATTTCATAAGTATCTAAAATTGTATTCTGCAAAAGCTAGTAAAAGAGAAGGGCCAAGAACTGATCAATGCTGTTGTTTTGCCCTTTTTATGGCTGTGAGTCTTTGTACTCACAAAAAAGGCAACTGATGAGCATTGCATATAAAGGAAATCTGTGCCTAACAGGTATCATGACTGACCCATGCAAAGTAGATGCCATTAAAGAGTGGCACATGCCAGAGACAATTACAGACAGCTATGCATTCCTTGGATTAAGCAGCTACTACCACTAATGTAATGCGAATAAAGCTGGTTACAATAAATATTACTTAAAAGAGATTACGAAAAGAGCTGAAGAGCTCACTATTCAGAAATCGCTGTGCGTATGAAATATCATAAACATATTTGATGTCTACGCTGTCACGTGACTCAGCCCCATTTTTGATGTTACACACACACTGGTGCTCCCTTTTGTAGTTAAGTAATTCTTGATACATAAAAATATATTATATTAGTTTAGACCCACATTTTTCCAGAGAATTACAATGCCTGTCCTGCCACAAGAACTGCCTCATATGTCTTGGCAAAGGATAAATGGATCATCCCTGGGCACTCAGTTTTTTCTTTTTTACATATACTAAAAATAAGGCATAGCCCAGAAAGGCACAAACCATGTTGAGGGCTGGCCAAAAGTCAACCTTTATTATTAGCCAGAAAGATGTAATGCCTCCAGTACAGGCTCAAAAACCGCACGATAAAGCCACCCAAACAGTGACGATGAGGACTTTCCACTGGCCACATCAGCAGCCACAGAACCAGCAAAATCTGTTGATGCAGCAGAAGCAAATAAATGCTCGACCTCATTACTCGACATAACTGGCAAGCGACCTGAGGTATCCACAGTCTCGCTGAGCACATGCAGCACCTCATTGTGAACAGCCGTGCGTGCGCGCAAAATCTCAATCGGCAATACCACAGCCACAGCTGCGACCGCTGCAGGCATTCCCATGACTGTAACTGGTATCTCATCTGTGACTGTATCGATATAATGCATCTGTGCTGAGCTCTCAGGTATTTCAATGAAATACTCCGTTACAGCAAACAGTGCTGCGGCAGTAATCACCAGGAAAAGAGTAAACCACAGTATCCAGACTAGCACTCGCTGCATTTTCTCCCAGGCCGAGGGCTCTGTTCCGAGTACGATTTCATGCAGTGGTCCCAGCAAGGGATCGGATTCAGTTGGCACCTGCATAGACATGTCCAGAGCCGAGGATGTCGGTATGGCATCGGCAAGAACTCGGTTGCGCGTGTGTCGATTGCGTAATGAGTGTGTGGCGGCGGCAGCGGAGGACGACATCGAGTGGACTGAGATGGAGTCAGCAGGCAGTTGCTCCAGGGACACACAGCTGACTGCGGCGGTGTCGTCCATGACTTCCTCTGCAGAGACAATGGCATCGTTGTCATCTCGCTTGTCATCACTGCCGTCGTTGCTGTTGTAGTCTTCCTCGGGAATCGGCGGCACTGATGGCAGCAGCGGCAGCAGGTCGTCAGTATCAGTGGATTTTGAAACTAGTTCAACTGTGTACTGCTCCAGAGGTGGCTGACCCAGTGCACAAGCCAGGCGCAAATCAAGACAAAGGCCGGCGAGACTAGATAGGGCAACTTGAAGTGTGTGGGCGACAAGCGGTTGGCGCTCATCATCGTCACCATCATTACCAGCATCACCAGCATCGTCTATGACGACTGCGTTCATATCGGTAGAACTGGCTGTACAGCTCGGCAGTGTGCAAACAATAGCAGAGATGTTATTCTCATTGGTCGTCTGCACAGTGGTGCCGGCGGCAACAGACACGGTAATGGTTGCGGCCGAAAACAGCTCAGCACACGACTTTGCAAAATAAGTGTGCTCGAGCGCAGGGCAATCAGAGCCCAAGCCAAAGACGGGCACCGGCAGCGGCAAGCTGAATCCTGATGCAAGCGCTGACTGGGGGTGATTAGGCGCAGGGGTGCTGGCAGTAAATACACACGTGACCGCATCGATGACAACCTCGGGTGCCAAGTGGCCGCGCGTGTGCAACAGATGCGACAGGGGCACAGCCACTGTGCTGTCGTCGAGCTCGACAAGAGACTGCACGGGCATGGTGGTGCTGACCGAGCCAACCAGGCAAGTGAGCTCGACAGAGTCAATTTCCCAGGCGATGTCCGACCGAGGCACACTGAGCGCCAAGCAGGGGACAACCTGCGGCTCGCCAATGCTGCTCTTATTGCGCTCGGCGGCCACCATCTGGGCGCGCCACGAGTTAAATGTCGCCAACGAGCATGCCACGCTTACGCGCACCGCCAAAGCGCCCAGGGCGCGGCGCTTGACGTCGATGGCCACCGTGGCTGACGACGCGCATGTTACTGGCTCCTCCATTGCGCCTGACGCGCGCATGCGCTCGTAGGCTGCAGTCATCCGGCGCCCAAACATAACTGAAGCCCCCACGGCCGGCCTGCGCTCAATGACAACCACGCGGTGCAGGCTGGCAGACGATACCAGCGACAGAAGATCGGCGGCAATGCCGTCAGAGTCCGCCAGCACGGCGTGCACCCATGTGTTGGCGCTGTTGACCACGCTCACAGCGGCGCCGACAGAAAACGCGTTCACAGATAGCGAAACCAGGTGCGTCGGCACAGCGATGTAGAAGCGATGCGTCAGCCCCATTCCATGCAGTGGGACCGACAGGCCTGGCTCTGACTCAACGGTCACTTCCATAACAGCACCATCCGCCCCCAGGCCGTCCTCTGGCAGCAGAACAGCAGCGCTGTCGGCAGTGGCTGCAGCCCACAGCCGCAAAAGCGATGGCTCGTTGGAGCCCAACTCGCCCAGCGCAGGGCCCGACGCCCAGCGCGCCTCGACGTGCCTGCCACGATACCTCACGCTGACCGAGCGGTGGGCCAGTGCCAGCGAGCGCACGCCGCCGATGGCGCACAGCAGCGGGGAAAAGTGCATATCGATGGCCGTCGGCCAGCGCTCCGACGTGCTCAGCGTCACCTTGGCTGACACCAGCAGACCATCGGGCCGCACGACCAGCCGCGCCTCGACGCTGTCAATGCTGGCAATGGGCTCGGCGCCAGCCACAGTCGGAGCAAAGGGCAGTGTTGTCTCGGCAGGCACGTCGATGGTCGGCGTTGGCTCAGCTGAAAAGATGGTCTCCAGCGCCGCGCGCGATGGCGGCGGGCGTGGCCTGCTGGTGGGCAGATGGAACTGGTCGGGCAGTTCGGGCTCGTCAGACAGCATCGGCGACAGCGGCCGCGATTCGAAAAGGCTCGACGCGACGTAGTCGTAGTCTGTGCGCGGCGCCCACGACACGCTGACGGCATCGGCCAGCTTGAGGCGGAACGACGTCACCTCGCTGCGCCGAAAGTCCCAGCCATCGTGCTCGGACGCAAACTGTGCCCACGCGTGGCGGCGGTCGGCCGAGTCGGCCGCCACCAGAGCTTGCTGCGCTGGCGCGTCGGCGGCCAGTGTGCGGTGGCCGTACTCGTCGATGAACCGCCGCAGCTTGCGGTCCAAAACGGCCTCGGAATCGTTGTCCACCGGTGCTGGGCAGTCCTGTGTGTCCGAGTCGTCGGTGTTGAGCCAGCCGGCGCCGCCCGACGCCTCGGGGCCAGCCGGGCTAAACAACGGTGCCGGCATCTGGCCGCCAGCCGCCAGCGCCGCGTCGACGGTGCGCACGCTGTGCGGGTCGACGCGCGGCGGCTGCACCATGCGCACGCGGTAGAAGCTCCCGTCGTCAGCCGGCCCGTGACTGCGGACATGGCGGTGCGGCAAGCGCACGCGCACGCGCGTATGCAGCGACCGCGGCAGGCCCTGGATGCTGACGCCGCCGGCCTCCCATGCTGCGCAGTCGCCGTGGCCGAGCTGCATATGTGCCGCGACCGGCACCGAGAACCACACCGTGAGCCGGTAGCGCCGCGGCTCGTGCAGGCGCGCAAACAGCATGCCGCGCGCCACGTCGGTTTCAAAGTCGCAGGCCGGCGCCGGGCACTCGCCGGCTGCCGACCGCGGCACCGCGTCAGCGCCCATAAGCAGGCGACCGGTGCCCAGGCCCATCGACGAGTGCGGGCGATCGGTGGCATCTGCCGGGCGCTGCATCGGCTGGCTGTGAATCTGAGGCTGAGCCTGGTCCTGAGTCTGGCTCTGATCATGCCCATGGCTCTGATCGTGGCTCTGATCCACCGGCTGCCCGTCGTAGTGAGCCATGGCGCTGGCCGGCCGCAGCCCCAGGCCGACCAACCCCCGGTCGACGTCGAACGAGTGTGTGCGGCGCGTGGTCAGCGACTGGGCGCGCGCCGGCGACGCACTCAGGTTATTGAACAGCGCGACGCGGTCGGACACGCGCGCAAGTGACCGCGCGTACGACGCCTGCGTGTGCATCTCGAACCGCGCCCAGCCCTCGTGTGTCTGTGCCTGCGCCTGAGTCTGCGGCGGGCTCGGGCTGTTGGGCGCTGGTGGGTATGGCGCCGGCTGCGCAACGTGCAGCATCGACATTGGCCGTGCGCGCGGCTCGGACCGGCCAGCCGTCGGCCGGGCCACCGGCACCGGCACCGGCTCAAGAGCCGGCACGGCCGCCGGCTCGGGCTCAAACCTCTGCCAGTTCACGGCCTGCGGCGACAGCGCTGGCGAGGCCGCCGACTCGGCGTACTCGGTCGGCTGGTAGTGCGACGGCGACGACGACACCCTGCACTCGGTGCGCTCGACGCGCGGCCACCCGCGCTCAGAGTCCGAATGCGCCGACTGTGCTGACCGGCGACCGCCAAAGGCCAGCGCGTGCGCCGACTTGGGCGCTGCAACGGCCAGCAGATCGACGCATTGCTCACCGGCATGCAGAACAGTCAGCGACACGTCCATGCGCACCCTCACGCGAGCGCCAGCCTCCTGCCCATCAAACACAATGCCCTTGCGCTGCGCCTTGAACTCATCGAGCGCGCGCGAAACAACCTTGCAGTCCAGCTTGACGCCGCGCACCAGCACCGGCGACTTGCCCGAGTGCGGTACCGATCCAAAATGCCCCGACGCTGCGCTATTAACTGATCCGCGCGACTCTGGCCGCGGCGGGCTCCGGAAGAAATCCTGTGCGGGCGCGTTGTGCCACCCGGGCGGCGTCGTCTCTGATTGGCGCCGCGGCCGCCGCAGCATCGTCACGCTGTGCGAGCCACGCAGCGATGGTGTGCCTTGGCTGGCCCGCGGCGGCGTTGCGAACAGCCCTGCTGTGCGGCCAACCGTTGATGCCGACACTGATGTTGATGTTGATGCTGGTGTGCGGCCTGTGTACACGCGCAGGTCCGATGCGCGCCCCGCTGCCGAGTCGGCTCGCTGTGGCCCCGCGTAGTACTGTGTCTGCGAATTCGAGCGCGCGCGAGACTGCATTTCGAAAATGAATTATGCTTGAAGCCACACCCCACTTTGAAATGTCAATAGCGATGACTAGAATAGTTTAATTAAACAAGCAAAGAGTGTAATAACAATAACAATAATAATGCTACTAATAATAATAGCAACAAAAGCACAATAGAAAGCAGAAAGGTGAAAAGGTGAAAGCGGGGCGGTGGTGGAGAGGGGAGGAGAGATGCAAAGTATTGACACCTTTTGCCTCCGCGCTTTGCTCCACTTTTTGCTTGAATGGCCAGCCTAGCTCCCATTGGTTACGCGCATTCAGCTGAGTTTGTTTAGCGTAGCCTCTCTCGCCCAACGGCGCTCCGACACTATTCCAATGCCCGCCGCACACTCTTCCGTGCAGATTGCACATTCATTTTTGCCTGATATTATTATGACCAATATTATGAAGATCCAGCTCATGCTATTGCCAATGCGATGCTTGGAAAAAATTAAATCAACGCGTTCACATGCCGTACCCGCCAGTAAACGGCACTCTGCCGGGCTGGCCGGGCTGGCCGGGCTGGCTGTGCTGGCTGTGCTGGCTGTGCTGGCTGTGCTGGCTGTGCTGGCTGTGCTGGCTGTGCTGGCTGTGCTGGCTGTGCTGCGTTACTGCAGCCGAGTGTGAGAAGCTTGAGATCTCGCTGCCGCCGGAATACTCGTGCGCCAGCCCCGCCTTTTTCAAGCCGTGCTTATCTCCCGCCCCAAACGTGTCGCCGACCGCCGTGGTGTGGTTGGACGGCGCAAAGCTGGGGTAGTCCGTGTATACGTTCTCGTCGTAAATGTCGATTCTGCGCCGGCTGCGCTGCCAGAAGAAGCAGCCAAACACCAGCAGGACCAGCACAACAACGCCGCCAACCACACCGCCGATCATTGCGCCGCTGAGCTTACCGTCGCTGTGTTTGGGCTGGTTTGTCGCCGAGGACGAGTCCGCAGCCGATGACGACGTTGTCGTGGGGCTCACTGATGACGACGGCGATAATGTGCCCTTGCCATTATTGTTAGCGCTCTCACCATCAGTGTCATCATTTGGCTTGGCTGCGCCCTCGTCCGCCGTATTGTCAGCGGTCTCAGCGTTGCTATTGTCATTGTCATTGTCGCCGTTGTCTTTGTCTTTGTCATTGCTGCTGTTGCTTGCGGTGCTAGTGCGCACACTTGTAGCCGGCAACGATGTCCCGCTTTCCGAGCCATCGACGACGCCAACACCACCTCCGCTTCCCGAATTTCCACTGCCGCTGCTGCCAACCGGTGTAGTGCTCAACGGCTGCTGAGTGCTTGTATGTATCTGCGTCGGCGTCCCCTCGTTGTTAGTATTAGCCGATGGAGTGGGGTTTGCACTGGAGGGTGAAGTGGGCGGGCGAGTCGTAGTTGTTACTACCTCATTGTCACCATCATCGTCAGCATCACCAGTCTCCACCAAAGTCGGGCTCTGTCTTGTTGAACTACGCGCTCTGCTCGATGAGTTTGTGACCAAAGTAGACGGCACGCTGGTAATGCTTTGGCTTCCAGAAACGCTAGTGGTTATTGTGTCGATCGCCGAGGAACTATCCCCCGGCCCAACAGATCTGTCCGGCGATTCTCTGCCGCCACCATTACCATTATCATTACCGTTACCGCCACCGTTGCTGTTGCTGGTTTGAGCGCCGACAAGTGTGGCGACTGCTAAAAATAGAGTCGATACAAGAATAATGTGCGGTATTGGAGCCTTCATTATTTCTTAGGAATATAATAATAGGTGAGAATAATTAGCTGAAATAAATAAATAATAAAAATTGATGCCAAATAAGGAATACAAGAAGCAGAAAACGAATAAATAAAATAGGGAGCCCGAAAAGGAACTCTAGAACTAAAAAACGGAGAGCACCAAATAAAATAATACAAAATTCCTCATTTATTTTCCCGAGTCATTTTGGAGACATTGTAAACTGCAAAAAAATAATTTACATAGACGAAAAATTTGGTGCAAAGAAAATAAATTACAAGCAAATTTTATAAATTTGAAAGTAAAAAATGAAGGGCCGGAAAAGATTTTCATGTCAATCCTTCTTTCAAATGCCTGTATTCCACTCCTACACTTTTCTTTCATTTGTAATGTTTGCATGTTTCTTTTTTGGATTAATTCATACATTTCGCTTCTTCTGCAAATGTATAAATAATTCGCTAATGCATAAATAAAAACGGGTTTACTCTACAAAAAAATTTTAAAGTGTCAGTTTATTGTGAGTAATAGTAAAACAAACTAACAAATATTACTGTTATAATAAGAGGGTGGTGACTTGAGTGAAGCACTAGTCGCCTAGTGTTAGAAGTTTGGTTGAATCATGAAAGTTTTTATTATCAATTGAATCAAAGGCGTAACTGAGGCTGACCTTGTCTTATACATATATGTCTCATTGCCTTTATTGTACACTTCACTGGTTATGCACTCCGTTGGCAAGAACTGGTTCTTCTGCAGGCAGACCGGTGTCTTGGCGTGTCAATACTATGATATTTGCATGTACGCATCCATATGTGTACATTATTAAACGGGGGTATATCAGGGTGTCATTATTATGTTCCCTGATTTGATCCTACATGGTACCATCAATGCCCTGTTAATCGGCATGTTGAGGCTAAGGATCGTGAAACGAGTCTTCATCGACATCCACTTCCATATAATCAGGCTGCTCAACATTGCAAATGAACTAGCAGTATTTGCAAATGTAGAAATATAAAAGCACTCTCGAGTGACATGTAGAAATAATAGTCTGTCTGTAATGAGAATTGGACTAGCTATAATATATTAATAAAAATGAGACTACGGAAAGAGCTGAAGAGCTCACTATTCAGAATTCGCCGTACGCGTAAAATATCATAAACATATTTTACGCGTCTGCGCTGTCACGTGACTCGGCCCCATTTCTGATGTCACACTGTCAAATGCTGATTGCATTAGTCATTCTGTATTAATACTATTAACCACAGCAATATAGCAATGTGAACATATAAAATGGTTACATCATATATTATTTTCAGGATCGAAGATTCAAATAATAATATTCTTTAATGTTCTTAAGCTTATCTTTGCTTAGATATCCTGGGCTAACAAACATATAAGTGGAAGCAAAATTTTCTTTATGGTATTTAAAATAAGAGTTGTCCAATAAAGCCCCAGTATCTGTGCCATCAAATAACTTTATTTCGTCACATTTACTGGGATTCATCTGTGCGTATATAGTATACTCTACAGTACTTTTTGGCCTAGCTTTTTTATGAATTTTATTGAGAATTTCAAATGTCATTTCTTCAATGTCCAAACTTTTATGGTTTTCATAGATTTTTGCATCAAGGTTATGATCCTTAATAAAATCTTTGGCCTCTTTTTTTAATTTATCTTTATCTTTATTTTTATTTTTACCTATACTAATAGTCATATTTTTTAGTTTAGCAACCAATTTTGGCTTATCTTCCTTATTACCTTTAGTTATACTTTTCAGTCTATTAAACATTTTAAATGTAAATGATAAGTTTGCAATGACGTGAAATGAAGATTATATATAGATATGTAGTAAATTAAATAGTATTGTGCATTAGACAAGACAGGAAAGCTAAAGATAATTGATAAAAATAATAATACGAGGAGAGACAACTCAAGGGCATTTTATACGCATTTTGAGCGTATTTGCTCATTGTTCACAAAATAATTTTTCGTCTAAAATACGCGGCATTATTTTGCTAATAAACCTGGCAAACGTGTAAAATACAAAAATAGATTATCATTTTTCACCATACTTTTTACATTCATATGACAATCACATGTTTCTTTGTACAACACCTTACCTGCTGCAGCATGTTTGTCATGTGCTTTTGCAGGCTACATTTTTTATAAACACCTGATGTCTCTTTAATCAGCTGAACATTATCAATAGGTTGCACCCTCAACATGGTATTCTATGGTTTAGTTCGAATGAAACAAACAGACACACAATTGCTCTTTATATTTACTTTGTGCGTATGGGTTATAAAGACATGAGAAAATAAAAAAAAGTCATGCAAACAACAATGGCAGCTGGACGTAGCAAAACAAAACAAAAATTACACTAATGATTTGAGTTTTGCGACTCATTATTTTTTAATCGATGGAACCTATTGCTGCGGTATATACATCAGTTGGCATGGTGCCTAACATTTTTATTTTACATAGCACGCGTTAAGTTTGCGCAACAGCCTGCCATTGGGTTGTCAGTTTGAAAAGGGGCAAAGCAAGCAACCATGTGTTGATAACAGCTAATGAACAAAACCATCCCTGGCATTATTACCCGGTCTGCTAGCACAAGCAATATTTTGCTGAAAGACGTGAGTGGGATTGTGAGCATTAACAATAACTAACAGGGCATCATAATATTTGGTTAATCAATGTTATCAAGCTTGCGTCAATGTATTTGCCCGAGACCCACCCAGCTGCTCGTTCACTTATTCGGCAGTCTGCCATTCTCCCCGTCCCCTTCCCCTTCCCCTTCCCTGTATGCGAGCCAAAAAATAAGAAATGAAATGGTTCGGATATCAAAAATAAAAATAGCAGGGTGATGCTGATAAGGAAACAAGACAAAGGGGTGAGCCGTCAATAAACAGCGAGCCGTGATCGCCTTTCTCACCCTCTGCCTCTCTTTGCCTCTCACTCGGAGAAATTAGATAGCGCGGAGGTTGCAGTTGCAGTTGCGGTGTAGATAGATAGCAGATAGTAGGCCTATGCGCAAACGGGAAAAGTAGAAAATACGCTCACGACAAGCCAACCAGCCCAGCCCAGCAGGGAGAAATAGTCATGCGTATTCCGCAGATTATCTCTACTTTTTCAATAATTAATTTTTCTAATATAATTTTTCTTTTTTTACCTTTTTTATTTCTTTTTGAATTTGCCACTTGTTTTTTCTCTTTAAATTTTCCTTGTAACTTCAATCTTTATTTTCTCTATATACAAAAAAACCACCTTATTTTTCTCTTTCTCAATGTCGTTCAACGTAATTGCCAAACGCACTATCAGCAGCTCGCTGGTCTCTGCTTCCCTCGCTCATCGCTCAGCACCTATGGTTGGAACCATCAGCCACCAGCTGCAGCAGCGTATGACGCTTCGCACCGGTAAGTGAGAACACTATCAGCGTGCGCTAAAAGTTGATTTTCCCCCCTTGTTTAGCAATGTAATGGCCACACAAGAATGACAAACGACAAATCCAACCGACAAATATACTAATAAAATAACAACTCGTTAATATAATTTTTTATATTGTAGCCCAGCCGCTGCTGTTCAAGGCCACAACGCCCAAGGCGCTGTTCGGAGATGAGGTTCCTAACCCGGCTGGTAAGTAAACCTACATTTGTGTCATAGGGCAACCCTTCCTTATTCTTAATAAATGATACCGGGACCCGTATCGCAAGGACACATACTCAACATTCCCTACCCCTCTCTTTCCTTATTGTTTCTTCTCACTTTAATAGCCGTTCCCCAGCCTCCTGCCAACCGCATGCATGGCTCGTACCACTGGATGAACGAGCGCGCCATCAGTGTCATCTCAGTCCCACTGCTCGCCACCGCGTTCATCTACGGCTCGCACCCGATTAACGATATGTTGATGGGCATTGTCCTGCCGATGCAGGCGTACATGGAGTTTGACCAGATGCTGCTTGACTATTTCCAGGCACGTCGCTGGCCCGTTATCAGCCGTGTGCTCAAGTATGCGCTGGTGACCATTACTGGCTTGGCCATGTTTGGTGCCTGGAGAATCAACACCACGGATGTCGGTCTGACCAACTACTTCAGCAGGATCTGGAACGCCAACAACAAGAAGGAAGAGAGGAGCGACTAAGTGTTGTTACCTTTATTGTTGATTTTTTTATTGAAGGGAAATAAATGTGACGTTTTTTAATTGAGGGTTATTATTGTTGAGCAGCCTGATGATATGGAAGTGGATGTTGATGAAAACTCGTTTCACGATCCTTAACCTCGACATCCCGATTAACAGGGCATTGATGGTACCATGTAGGATCAAATCAGGGAACATAATAATGACACCCTGATATGCCCCCATTTGATAATGTATATGCATGGATGCGCACATGCGAATATCACAACATTGACTTGCCAAGACACCGGTTTGCTCGCAGAAGAACCAGTTCTTGCCAACGGAGTGCACAACTGGCGAAGTGCACAACAAAGGCGACGAGATACATATATAAGACGAGGTCAGCCTCAGTTACGCCTTTGATCCCATTGATAATAAAAACTTTCATAATTCAACCAAACTTACTTCTAACACTAGGCGACTAGTGCTTCACTCAAGTCACAACATTATTTATTTTTTGATGTCTGTACACTCAATGACATTGTGATTGGAAGTTCCAAAGTGCCAAAGTGCCAGACAAAATATAAAAATAAAATTTAAATGATGCTATATTTAAGGCTAAAGCTGGAAGACATGGAAAGCTTGATAGAAAATAAATGGTTAAAAGATATAATAAAAAGAATAAAACATATTAAACTCGCCGAACTTTTGTAAAATGGATAAATGTAAGCGCAGCAAGGGGCAAAAGAGACAGGTAATGAGAGAAGGAAAAAAAGAAAAGAAAAAGTTAGGAGGCAACACCGATGCAGCTCTACGATATTTCGACATCATCCTTGCTGTCATCAATGTCCATCGAGGACTCGCCAACATCAGCGTCAACGTCGGCGTCGGCATCAGTATCGGCATACGCAACACCGTCGGCCACGCTAGAAGCAGCACCGTCTGCCCTGGCTGCACCACCGCCAGCAAACAGCGCGGGATTGTCCAGGGCAGGCACCTCGCCACACTGATGAGCCAAGTTACTGTTGATCTCAGCAATGTCGACGTCGCGGAAACGGCCAGTCTCAGCATAAAACTGGCCGCACTCGTCACACAGGCTATGCATGCTCTCTGGTCCTCTGCGGATCAGCGGCGTGCGATCGGGCGTCTGGCCACAGCACATGCACCGCCACTTGGCGCACAGCTCCTCCAGAGGGCGCCCAACCAGCTGTGCCGGCACTGCGCCCGACCGGACAAAGCGGTGGCTGCCGCCGGCCGGCGATTTAAGAAGCGCTGTGCGCTCCATCGATGCATCACGCAATGACTTCTCCAGGATCGACGGCCGACCGCGCGGACGACCGGTTGGATTGCGCAGCCGGTCGCGCGCCTGCTGCTGCGGCGAAACCTGCGGCACCGACGGTGTCGACGGCGAGGCACCAGCGGAGCCAACAGAAGCGGAGGCGCCGACGCCGCCGTAGCCGCCCAGGCTGGTGTCAATTCCCTGGAGGGATCCGCCAGAGCCGCTGGCATAGCGCCGGCCCAGGACCTGCGACAAGCTGGCGTGGTGGCTGGACTGCGCGCCGCCAAAGGCCGAAGACCCGGCTCGCCGCGACGTGCCCAGCTCGTCCGAGCCGCCAGCCGCCTCGTACATGCCGGTAGCGCCTGCCGCCCCGGCCTGCCCTAGCGCGAAAGACGCGCTGCCGGCACCCGCACTTGCAGCGGCCGCAGCTGCAATGTTAGCCAGAATAGCGCTGCCCGCAGCACCAGCACTGCCGCTCGCTGAGCCCAGCCCGGGCACTGCGGCAGGCACGCCGCCAACCAGCGCCACCGACGCGGCCTCGTAGTTCGCGCGCGTCTCGAAGCTGTCCAAGAAATGCGCGCCCTCACCGGGAACCTCGACAAAGCTACGCGTGTCGGGCGGCAGGTCGTCGTCGAACCAGCAGGGCAGCGCGATCATCGTGCGATTCGTCCGGTGCACCTCGCGATCAGGCTGCAGCAGCGAGCCCGACGCTCCTGCTGCACCGACGGCCGAAGCCACAGTCGCTGCCGCTGCCGCAGGCGCGCCGCCGCCGATGCGCCCGCCGCGGCCCCTGCCCTGCCTGCGCTTGCGCCTGGCCTCGCGCTCGGCGTCCTTCTCGAGCCGCTCAACGTCGGCCGAGTTCAAGTGCGCAATCAGCGGCTCAAACGTCGTCGCCATGCCCTTCTCCCTGACCCCCTTGGTCACGGGCGGCAAGACGCTGCGCGCCAGCTCGCGGTCGTCGATCTGGATGACGCGCTGGCCCTTTGCGGGCCTTGCGCGGCTGCGCGGCGTGATCTGTGGTCGGTAAACGTATCCGGCCAGCAGGAAGGACTTGACAAAGGCGTGGAGCTGCTCACGGATGGCGTGTGCGATGGCCGTCTCGAACTCGCCGCCGAGGCACTTCTCTGCGCACAGCACGCGGGATACTTGCTCGGGCGTCACCAGCTGGCCCTGCACGGCGCCTTGCACCCAGTCCCGCAGCAGCGACCCGGCTCCCCTCTTGCATCCTGCGCCGTCGTTCTGCGAGTCTGGCGACTGGGGGACGGCGTCGTCGCTGTGTGCAGGGCCAAGCGGAACCTCCTGGCAGAGCTCGTCTTGGAGCAGCTGGTCGCGCAGGTCACCTATGGCCAGAGGCCGCAGCAGGGGCGCGACGTCCCACTCGAACTGGTCGCGCAGTGCAATGTGCCCGATGATAATGTCGATGCGGATCACTACGCGCAGCTCGTCGTCCACCCAGGCGAGCTCTGAGTCGTCGAAGAGAAGGGTAGAGGGCGCAGCCGTGGGGCTCCCGTTCTCGCCTGCACGGCTAGCAGTCTGTGCCGCCACGCCTTCTGCGTCCTCCGCCTCGCCCGACAGCGCGCTCGCAGCCGCAGCGGTCGGAACCTCGTCGGCCTTGGCCCCGCTGTCGTCGTCGTCGTCATCATTATCATCAGAGACAGCCTCGGCCTTGGACTCGGGTTTGGCCTCAGCCTCGGCCACTGCCTCAGCCTCAGTATCGGGCCGAGTCTCAACATTGACCTCAGCCTCAGCCTCAACTCCCGTCGCCACATCGCTCTCGGCCTCGGCAACCATAGGCTCTACATCAACCACAGGCGCTACACCACTCTTGGCCGCCTTCTTCGCGCTCTCGTACTCGTCGAGCAGACTCCGCCTCACCGCGGCCGCCGTCGACTCCATGACGTGCCCGTACTGTCTAAAGTCGTCCAGCTGCTCCTCGATGGCCTGCGCAATGCTGTGCACAAAGGACTCGACAGGCAGCTCCAGGTCAATGCATAGATGCTGTGCGAACCGCTGCGGTGTAATGAGCTCATTGTTGAGATCCCACGTAAACGCGTCGCGCAGGCGGAGCCCGTCGGCATCCAGCTCCAGCCTGATCGGCACCAGAACCTCGCGCTGCTCAGCCTGCCGCCTCAGCTGGCGCTTGGAGAACCTCAGCGTCGGCAGTCTTCCTGGGGCCAGGCGGCGCTGCGCCGGCATAATCAATGCGACGGGGGCGACCCACCGCGCAGCCACAGCCTGCGGCACCGCTCCGCCGACAAGCAGGGCCTCCTGCAGGCTGGCGGCCAGCGGCACGCCAGAGCGCCCTCCTGGCCCGGCAGCCAGCGGCGGGATCGTCCGCCCATTGCCGAATCCGCCGTAGCCAGGACCCCACGCGTGCGGCTGCGAGTAGAAGCTGCGTTCGAGCTCGCGCTCGCTGCGCATCTCGACTACCATTTCAGCATTCGCGTGCCGCTGCTGCTCCAGGATCCGGCGATACGTGTCTTCGCGGCCCTGGTATATGGCAGTTTCGCGCTCCTTGAACGCGTTAGACCGTGTTATCCGCTCGACCTCGGCCTGCCATCTTTCCAACTGCGCCTTTTGCTCGTCGTCGAGGACTTCAATGATCTTGTCCGCCGGTATTACTGTGGGTGGCGCTGGCGGGACCATATAAAAATTTACAGCCTGCTGCTGCTGCTGCTGATGCAGGGAGGAGGGGGGGCAAGGAATGCCCCCAACAACGCTACTGCTACTGATACTGCTGGCGTTGATGATGTTGTTGCTGCTATTGAGCAATGGTGGATGTTCATGGCGGATGGTAGAGGAGTTGGTCGCAGATGCTGCCAATGGGATAGTCGGCTTTTGGTCGACACCCTGGTTCGCGAGCCCACCACCCAGACTAGCACCTGCGGCCAAGGAGGAAACGTTGGAGGCCGCCGAAGCGGGCGTCTGTGTCCCCTGGTGTGCTGCTGGTAATGAGGTGGGCTCACTCACGTTTCCCGAACTACCATCCTGCCGAAAAAAAACCGATTCATTCGATGCGCCGTTGGCCACTGGCGCAGCCGCTGTTGATACAGCCTCAGAGTCTGGGGCTGATCCGCCCGTCTGCTGCTGCTGCTTCTGCTGCTGTGAGGGCTCGTTGGTATACGGCGTGCCGCCAGAATCCTGTGTTTGGGGTTGTGGCTGCGGTTGCGGTTGCGGTTGCGGTTGCGGTTGCGGTTGGGGTTGCGGTTGCGGTTGGGGTTGCGGTTGCGGTTGCGGTTGCGGTTGCGGTTGCGGTTGCGGTTGCGGTTGCGGTTGCGGTTGCGGTTGCGGTTGCGGTTGCAGCTGTTGCTGTTGCTGCAATTGGTGCTGCTGCTGCTGAGGCACACCGCCATTGAGCATCATGCCATTGACGGGCTGCGCCCCCGGCGGCACCCCTGGCGACATGCCGGGTGGAATACCCGGCTGCATTCCGGGCGTCATTTGCTGGGGCGTCATTTGCTGAGGCGGCGCCGTCATTCCAGACAAAGACTTGGCGTAGCCGATCTGGGCATGCAACTGGTGGTTCACAGCCTGCAGGTTGCCCTGCATCTGCTGGTACTGGGCCATGTATGCATTGCGATGCTGCTGGTTGAGCGCAGGCGATTGCAGCATGCCAGAAATCTGCTGAGAAATCGTGTGGAACTGGCGTTGCTGTGTTAACAGGCTCATCAGGTTCATCTGCAGCGTGCCGGGCAACTGCATGAAGTTTGGAAGCATCGCCGACAGCGCTATCTGGATCTGGAGCTGCTGTTGCTGCTGCTGCTGAGCCTGTAACGCCTGTTGCTGCTGGGGTGTCATTTGCGGGCGCTGCTGCTGCTGCTGCTGACCTTGCTGCTGACCTTGCTGCTGACCTTGCTGCTGCTGGAGCTGAGCTTGCTGCTGGAGCTGGAGCTGTTGCTGCTGAGCAGCGGTCATCATCGAGTTGACAGACAAGGGCGCCTGAGACATGCCCGCCTGCATCTGCTGCTGGTGCTGCTGTTGGGCCATTTGCTGCTGGTGCTGCTGGATCATCAGCTGATGGCGCTGGACCGGCGTCAAATTGGGGTTGGCCATGATCGCCGTAGCAATATTGCCGGCCGGCAAGCCAGGCGACACGAGCATCTGCGACTGGGTGGGCGTGCCATTGCCGCCGCCACCACCGGCACCCTGCTGCTGCCCCTGGCCCTGGCTCTTCGCGGGCGTGCCGGGCGACTTGAGCTCCGAGATCAGAGCCTGCGCGGCCATGCCCGATGCCGATGACTCAGCCGCGGCTACAGAAACCGCCGACACTGTCGTGCTCGTCGCCATCGCCGGCGCACTAGCGCCCTCGGAGCTAGCAGGCGCGTCCTTGACAGCATCGCCGCCGCCCTGCTTATCCTCAGCCTTGGCCTCTGAGTCCTTGGTGTCCTCCTTCAGCATGCCGCCCGTCATTGCCGCCGTCGTCGTGGCTGTGGATGTGGCCAGAACGCCAGGGGCAACCATGGGCGAGTTATCAGTGCCCTGCGGTGTGTGCGGATGGTTGGCCACCGATGCCGACCGGTTGATTGACTTTCCTGCCGTGGGCGGTGACATGACGCGCGCTGTTTTGTTGGCACCCTGCTGGGGCGTGTTGGCATCGGCCATGGCCGGCGAGCTGTTGGCGCTCTTGCGCTTCAGCCCACGCTGAGTGCCCGCCGGCGTGGCCGAGGCGCTGGCGCGATTGACAGCAGCCGCACTGGCAGCTGCCAATGCCGCCGAGGCAGCGCTCAGGGGAGGCGCTGGCAACTGTCCTGGAGACGGAGACATGATCGGGTTCTGAGGACGAACACCGGCCACTCCGCCTTGGGCCGCCATCTGCTGTTGCTGCTGCAGTTGCATGCGCTGGAACTGCTGCTGCTGAAGCTGCTGCATCTGCAGCTGGTGGTGCTGGAGCTGCGGAGACATCCCCGGCTGCAGTCCAGGCATGCCGACAGCGCCGGACATTGCCCGATTGCCAGCGGCAGCGGCGCCAGTTACTGCCGAGAGCATCTGTTGCTGAGCCTGATGCTGTTGCTGTTGCTGAGCCTGTTGGAAGTGCTGGATGCGCTGCTGCTGCTGCTGCTGCTGTTGAGCCTGCTGCTGGGCCTGCAGCTGCTGCTGTTGCTGCTGGAGCGTCTGCACAAGCATAACCAGAATTTGGTTAACGAGCGGAATGTTGGCCAGTTGGCCGTTGACGAGGTACTGGTGAAACTGCTCGAGCGAAACGGGGCCATACATCTGCGGCTGCTGCTGCTTAAGCTGGCTATGGAGGATCTGCACATGGTGCTTGCCTAGCATTCCCACCAAAGCCATATGCTGAGCGACATTGGGAGGCAGGCCGGCCGGGATCCCAGCGGACGCGGCAGCGGCGGCAGCATACATCTGCTGAGTCATCGCGTTGGCACCCGCGTTTTGGTTATGGTTCTGGCTCTGGCTCTGGCTCTGGCTCTGGCTCTGGTTCTGGTGCTGGTTCTGAGCCAGCGGAGTGGCAGTACGGACCGGGAGCTGTTGGGGCGGCTGTATCGTGCTGCTGCCGCCAACAGTAGCAGTACCAACAGACGTGGTGCTTGCCGCGCCCATTGGGTTGGCCATGCCGTCAGTGCCATTCTGCTGGCCGGGAGCTTGGCCGAAGCGGTTAGCCTGTTGCGCGGACATGAACCTGGCCATCACTGATTGCTCCAACGCCTGCTGAACAATGTTCAAGTCTGAGCCAGCAACCGCTTGCGTCCGGTAAACGCTCATCTGCCGGTCGACTTCAGCGGCCATGTCGGGAGGAATCGGGATGTTGGTGCCAATAAAGGTGCGCTGCTGTTGACCATCAAGTGGTTGCTGCGGTTGCTGCGAGCCATTAACAGAAACAGGTTGCTGGTTAGCGTTCACGGGTGTCTGATGCGGAGTCTGAGCTTGAACCTGAGCTTGAGACTGAGCCTGAGCCTGAGCTTGCGGTTGAACCTGAGCCTGCTGCGCGGCGCCTTGAGCAACATTGGGGGGCGGTTGCTGCTGAGGAGTCATGGACGCAGCAGCCGAGGGGTTCGCACCAGAGCTCTGCATCGGCATGGACACTTGAGGGACACTGCTTGTAACCGGAGTGTTCCCGCCCATGCGACCAGCAGCATTCATACCCGAAAGCAAAATATGCTGCTGCTGCTGGGATTGTTGTTGCTGCTGATGCTGTGCCTGTTGCTGCTGTTGAGGAGACAGGACACCAGAGGCAATAAATGGCGAACCTTGAATACCTGAAGTCGCAGCCACGCTTGAGCCTTGCTGCTGCTGCTGCTGCTGCTGTTGGGCTTGCTGGAGCTGAAGCTGATTATGCTGCTGCTGCAAAGTCATCAACAGCGCCTGGTTGTTCTGACCACCACTGGCTTGGATCTGCTGGATCATATGGCTGCGTTGCATGGGCGGCATGTGGACAAAGTTCTGAAGCGCTGCCATGTTCTGGAACTGCTGCTGGGCTTGTTGAGCCTGCTGTTGTTGTTGTTGTTGCTGCTGCTGCTGGGCCTGCTGCTGCTGCTGGACCTGTTGTTGTTGCTGCTGCTGGAACATAATGGCCTGGTGCGCCTGTTGCTGCTGCAGCATGTAGGCGTTGTGTTGGGCCTGCTGCTGCAACGACGGCTGTTGCTGCTGCTGCTGCTGGCCTGGCTGGAACTGTTGCTGCTGCTGGGGCATCTGGAACATGGCAGCAGCAGACATGGATGCAGCCGAAGCCTGAGCAGCCGAAGCCGGGCCCATCGCGCCAGACTGCTGCATCTGCATCTGCATTTGTTGCTGTGGGTTCTGAGCAGACACTGGAGGCGAAAACATATGCTGCTGCTGGCCGTTCAGTATACCAGTGGGGGTGTCTGACAGGCCACGCGGGGGCACCTGCTGAGACTGCATGACGGCTTGCTGCACTGAAGCGGATTTGGCGCTGGGGGTCGGCGACGCACCAACACCCACACCAGCAGCAGCGCCTTCAGCCTTTGGCCTGATCTTGCGCATGATCTCGGTATTGGGCGAAATAGTGGCGTTGCCGGGGCTGCTGTCCTGGGGAGTGGTCGGTTGGGGGGTCGGCGACTTGAGTTTGGGCGTAGCAGCCTTCTTGGCCTTGGACTTTGTGGTCTTTTCGCCCTTGGGTGCGGGTGCTTTCTTGGCCTTGGGCTGTCTTGGCTTCTTGGTCGTTGTTGCTGGTGACTTGAGCGTGGTGGCTGGGAGTGCTGGTGGCAGCGTGGCAGCGGACATGGGCTGCTGCGGCGGTGCCCTGGTGAGGGCCTCAAGGTCGGCTGGCGCTAGAGTACCCATTTGCAGCTGGTGCTGGTGCTGGAGGTGTTGCTGCTGCTGCTGCTGGTGGTGGAACTGATTCTGGACCTGGCTCTGTTGAAGTTGGAGCTGCTGCTGCTGGTGATGCTGCTGCTGCTGGTGATGCTGTTGCTGTTGCTGTTGTTGCTGGACCATCTGCTGCTGCATTTGCGACCCCATCTGGGCTGCTCCCGCGGCCTGTGGGTCAAGAGCGGTAGAGGCCAAAGCCGGGGCAAAACCGCCAAACAGATCATCCATTGCTGGATCGCCCTGCAATAGCATCTTCCAAGCCTCCGGATCCATACCGCCACCAGTCATGTCAAATCCTAACGATGCCAAATCCAAAGCCCCCGCTGCTGCCGATGCCGATGCCGATGCCGATGCCGATGCCGATGCCGATGCCGATGCCGATGCCGGTGCCGGTGCCGATGATGCAGGCATAGCAGCAGATGGCGTGGCGTTTCCAACAGCCGATGTCGGCGCAGAACTAAAGGCATCCATGTTGAAGAATATATTGGCAGCGGCGTCCCCGCCTATACCCCACATTTCATCCATGTTTCCATCGTTGTTGGCCATAAACATTGAGTTTTGTGAAAAGTTCATGGCAAAGTCATCTGTGCGTCCGTTGCCACCGCCGCCGCCGCCGCCGCTGTGGTCGTTTGTGTTGCCGGCAGTGGACGAGGACGGGTCTAGCCCGTTTGCTCCATACCCTGACGACATTGTATATGATACTACGCGATCGACAAGTTAAGAGAATGGTGTATCAGAAAAAATAAATAAAAAAGAAACGGAGTGCAATTTAGTATTTATGACTTAAAAAGAAAAGGAAAAAGGTTACTGGGTTGACAGGGCTAACCGAATGACCAAGTGAGTCAACGAGTACGTGTTCAAATTTACTATTTTTCAAAGCTTGTCAGTGTCCGACAGTTTGGGCGAGAAATTAACACGAAATTGACAATTGCTTTTCCAACAAAATATATAAAAAGGAGTAGGGGGGAGGGGGGGGGGAGAAGGCTAAGGAGAGGAAACAGCTTCAAGTTTATAAGCACTATTATATACTATATATTCTTTTATTCCCAGGGGAACACAAGAATAAAAGATAGAGAGTGTGCGAATTTGGCAATAAACCTACAATCTAAACTTCTTGAACAAATAAGAATAAAGTATAAAAATAAAAAAGCAAATAAGCGATAGAGGGAAAAAAAACAAAAAAGAGTGAAACAAATCCAGACTAATTTAAAAGTGAAAACGCGTCGGTTTCAAGCTGTATTATTCTCACTCTTAATTGAAAAGAAGAAAAATGAAAGCAGCCCATTTCTTTGTCATTACGCTCCAAGTTGTGAATTTTCTTGTCAAATTATGTCTTACCTTGTGTCGTAACCCAGAACACAAAAAATAAAATAAAAATGAACGATAAAAAAGAAGAGAAAGAAAGAAAACAAATGGATATATAAAGCCCTGCGTGCTAGTGTGTGTTCCCAAAAAACTTTTATAGTAGAAAAAAGGTAAAGAATAAATGTACTGGAACCGGAATTGTATTTGGAATTGGAATTGGAATTGAAAGTGGCTGAGCTAATATAAAGAATAAAATGAAATAAAAGAAAAATAGTAAAAAGGGGAGAGGAGAAAAAGGCCAAGTAAGAAAAGAAAAAAGAATATGATGCACAGCGAAATAATAAGGCAAAAAAATAACGGGAGAAAAAGAAAGAATAAAAAAGGAGGGGGGAGGAGCAAAAAAAAGGAATTATTAAAAATAGAGGAAGCGAAAATGACCTTGTATTTATTAGTTCTGTGATGAAAAAACGCGTTATTTTTTCTTCGAGGTTTTTTAGAAGAGCAACAATAATGAAAGAACCCCTTTTGCACCTCGATGCTCTGGTCCAAAAAGCTTTTTTTTAATAATGGATGAATGAATGTTTGTTTGTTCTTTCTTATTTGTAGTTGCGCGAGATCCTCTCCTCTTTCCCCAAACTGCTGGTGATGCAGTTTATCAGATGTGAAACACTTTGTGTCTATCTTTTGTCACCAAATACAAAATAAAGGAACTCGCTCTCAGGGCTGAGCAAAATTATTGAAGCCCAGGAGAGGTGGAGGAAAGGGCACGGTTGGTTCGGTTTAACAGGCGGCAGAACGTGTCAAGGGCCTTGCCAGCTAGAAGCAAAAGCCACAAGCCAATCAAGGAAATAAAAAAGAAACAATAAATGCAAGGGGTCCAAGACAAACTCAATTCCTCGACTTTACTCAATTTCTCGCGTGTTTTGCGTTATTTTCTATTATTGCGCCACCTGTCAAAAAGAAAAAAAAATTGGATGAGGTTGGAGCTCAACCTCGCTTACGCGAATTTGGCCAACCACCGTTCCTCGGTCGCTACCCACTCAAAATGAAAACGCATGCGACTCGAGCCGACCCCCAAGCAAAACGCATGGTCCCCCGACCAAAACAACAACAACAACAGCAACAGCAGCAGATGGTCCAGCAGCAACAGCGACAGCATCGCCAGCAGCAGCAGCAACAATGAAATTAATCATCATGCTCCTCCAGCCTGCATCGAGTACTTGATGATATTGTTCTTGCCAGGCACAATGATGTCGTCCTCGCCCAGCTTAACATTGCCAACAGTTTCAGCTCCAGCGTACGCGCGGTCCAGCTGCTGATTATGCAGCTTCCTCGCAAACTCGCGCACGGTCGTGCCAGGCCGCACCAACACACAGTCCTGGAAGCAGCCACTGCTGCCAGCCGAGTCGCCACCAGCAGACGCGCCAAAGTTGGCCAGGCTCTTGACCGGGAACACTGGCACATAGCCGAGCGCCTCGACTGCGCGCACCAGTACATCCTGCACGCCCGTCGACCCATACCGGAACAAAACCAAATCGCGAATATTGTCCAACCTTCCACGCACCCGATCATCCAACGGCCGCAGCCCACCACCACCCGGCTGCTTGTCCTCAGCAGTCACAAAGTCATCCTGGCCGGTCTCATATAGGATGTACTTTTGCTTCGCCATTTTGCGCAAAAAGCATTCGGCAAGAGCCGACGTCAGCACGATGTTCTCCTCACTAACGCCATCCCTCAATGCCACGCCCTTTGCGCCATGGTAGCGGCGAACTATCGCCGAAATGTTCTTGTCGGCATCTGGCATGTCAATCTTGTTCAGCGCAACGATGGTCGGAAACCGACAGTCCAAGAAGACACGCACGAAACTACGCAGCTCCTCCGATGACCACAAGGAAATATCCTGGCCATGGGCGCCGAGACGGTCCAGCGCCCGCTGTACTATTTCGCGCCCGGTTCCGTACCCCGCCAATTGCCCATGCAGGGTCTCCACCGGCGTCGCCTTGATGGCCACGTGGCGCCGCACCGTGCCGCCCCATTTCCTATCCAAATTCCCAAAAATCCACGCCTCAATTTCGCCTCGCAACCACCGGATATCGTCCACCGGGTCGTAGCCCCTTGTTTCCCTGCCCTGGTCGTCCGTCATCCCGGATGCGTCCACCACGTGGATCAGCGCATCAGCATGCCGCAGGTCATCGAGAAACTGATTACCCAACCCACGCCCCTCCGATGCACCCGGTACCAATCCAGCGACGTCCATTAGTCGGATCGGCACATATCGTTGGCCGTTCTGGCACCATCCGTGTCGCGGCTTGCATCGCGCTGAGAGATTGTGGGTGGCACAGGGGCAGGCAATCGGGTAGTAGGCGATGCCCTGGTTGGGCTCGATCGTTGTGAAGGGAAAGTTGCCCACTTTGGCTGTGGCGTCGGTCACAGCATTGAGGAAAGATGATTTGCCTGCTGAGGGCTTTCCGACGCAGGCGACGACAAAGCTGGAAGCCATTTAATTTATAAAATAAAAAAATTGAATTAGAAAAAGTAATTATTATTGATTTTTTTTTCGCAAAAGAGAGAACATGGAACAAGAGTATGATGAAGAAAAAACGATGCATGACGACGTTGCTTCATGCTTGGTCTTGGTCTCTGGGGAAGGGGGGGGGCCAAGAGCGACCAAAGAAGAGGAAAAAAAAAAAGAGAGAAAGCTGGGCAAGAGCAGCTTTGGGTCTTTTTTCTTCCTTCCTTTCTTATACCCCCCCCAACAATCCACCCTCATGGGTGCGAAATCAAACGGATTTTGATGGCCAGTTTTGTGACACAGAAAATAAATAAATAAAACCGAATCTCGGCTGCCAAAACGTTTGAACGAAAAATAATTAAGATATAAAGCCAATTCCATTGACAAAAAATAAAAATAAAAATAAAACAAAACCAGTCTAAATCCCCTTATTTTATCCCTTTCACTCGAGCTTCTTGGTCTCGGTGGTCTCAATGGTCTTTCCCTGGTGGAACTTGATCATCAGCAGGTCGCCGATCTCGCTAATATGCTCCAGCGCATAGTCCAGATCCTCCCTAGTGTGCGACGCCGAGATGCAGAAGCGCACGCGGCCAGTAATTATGGGCGTAGCCGGGTAGGACACGACGACAACAGCAATCTTGCGCTTCAAGCACTCGCGCGAGAACGCCGGGATCTTCGCCGGGCTAAACAACAGCAGCGGCACAACCGGGCTACCAGAATCCCCAAGCGTCATAAAGCCCATCTCCGCCAGCCTGCGGGCAAAATACCGCGCATTAACAGCCAACTGATCCAGCCTCTGCTGGCCCTCCAGCGCATGCTCGCGGTCCTCGCCCATAATCATCCGCATCGACGCCGACACCTGCGCAAGCACCGGCACGCTCATCGCCTCAGCATACACCGCTGAGTGCGAGTGCAGGCGCAGATAATTGATCAGCGCCTTGCTTCCAGCAATGTACCCACCGGCCGCGCCAAAGCTCTTCGTGAAGGTGCCCATAAGCACGTCGACGTCATGGGGGTCGATGTTGAAGTGGTCGCAGACGCCGCGGCCGCGCTTGCCCAGGGCACCGATCGAATGGGCCTCGTCGACGAACAGGTAGAAGCCGTAGCGGCGCCGCAGCCTTACGATTGCCGGCAGGTCGCAGAACTCGCCCTCCATAGAGTACAGGCCCTCGACGACCACCAGGATTTTCTTCCACGGCCGGTGCGTACGCGGCTGGCCCTGGGAAATACTGCGCCGCAGCTGCTCCTCCAAACTCTGCATGTTGTTGTGCTTGAACACGCGAATGGTCGCGCCCGAGAGACGCGCGCCAGAGACCAGCGAGTTGTGGTTCAGCTCGTCCGAGATAATCAGGCATCCGCGGCTCACCAGCGCCGGAATATTCAGCGCATTGGTCGCGTACCCCATAGAGACAATCAGGGAGGCTTCGGTGCCGACAAATCGCGCGACCATGTCCTCGGTCTCGGCCAGCAGCCGTGTGGTTCCGGCCTCCGCTCTGGTCGATGCCTGGGTCACGCCGTTTTCGCGCATCGCCTGCTCCACCTTATCCGCGCACGGGCCCTCGCTCTGCGCAAACCCCAAGTAATTATACGAGGCCAAGTTCAATACATTACGCACGCGCCCGGTAAACTCGAAAGTCGCGTTCGCGTCGTGCGAGACGCGCTCGAGCAAATTGACGTGGCCGCCGGCAACGCCAGTGATCGGCCGGTTGAAGCAATCGCGGATGCGGCCGTACAGCCGCCGAGTCCACAAGCTCTCAAAGTCGGATACCATTGGCGCATACCCGTTCTGCTCACGCAGCTGCACGTACTCCTCCGGATGCAGGAGCTTGCCGAAGAAGTCGCGCAGGTGGGCAAACACTATGAGCATGAGGAAGCTCAGGTACGTTGTCACAAGGATGAACGACGGCACTGACTCGAGCTCCGACGGGCGCTCGGCTTGAGGGGAAGGAGAATTGGAGGTGGCGGCCGCAGCGGTCGTTGGTGCTGGCTCGACGGAGGCTGAGGCGGATGAGAGCTTGCTGGCCTTGAGTGCCTTTTCGCTGTCGACTAGCAGGCTGGAGCTGTTGCTGGGCGCCAGCTTGAAGGGATCGGCGGGGCCGTTGATAAGACCGTCAGAGTCCCTTGCGTGCTCGATAAACTCGGTGCTCTTGTACACCTGCGTAGCACGCTGACCCTTACCCATGGTTGAGAAATAAAAAATAAAGTGTTGATGTTACTGTAAAAAAACAATAGAATAGGAAAAACAAAAAATATTTGGTGCGCTTTCAGAATATTAATAGAGTGTTGAAATACATGCGCGCTGTTTGTATGTGTGTTGTATGTGGGAGGATGGAGAAGGGGAGAAAAAGAGATGGAAAATATTAATATTGCAAAAAAAGAAAGAAAGAAAGAAAGCACAGCAAAGCAAAGCAAAGCAAAGAAATGAAGAGGGAAAAGGCCTCGGTCCTCGTTACAAATTTTTTGGGTTTTTTTTCCCTGAGATGGAATTAGCAAATGCGGGAAAATGGCAGAGAAGATGGGGGGAGCGGTTTTTTGTTGGTCGCTCTTTCCCTTTAAGAAAAGCACCAGCAGCAGCAGCCAGCCGGCAGCAGCAGCAGCAGCAGCCAATGACAATCCCAAAAACGAGGTTCCAGACTTTGGATGCGAAAGGACGCTTTCCGCACTCTTCCTCTTAATTCACATTGTTTTATTGTTTTTTGTGAGCATGCAAAGGGATAATAGTAAGCAATCCCAGAGAGAGAGAGTGCGACCACGCACCGCCAAACAACTCTTGTTTCTGTGTCTGTCTGTGCAACAAGAGCAATTGTTTTGGTTTTTTTTCTTTTTGATGTTGCCGTTTTGCGAAAGAATACCAACAAAAAGAACAGTAAAACTCTGTCTTGTGTTCAAAAAAGTATTTTTACATTCAGTATTTTGTGTCCCCGCCCCCCTTTTTTCTCTTCCTCGTGGTTTTCCATCTACTTTTCTTCTAAGCTTGGCTTTTTTTGTGACTCGGAAAAAACAATAGCATGAATCCCGCACTTTAGATCTTTTGTATTTGTGACAAAAGATATAACGTGATGTTTAAAGTGTCACCTATAAAAGCAAATAGAGAGCATACAAAAGTAGTACGGTTGCAAGCCGGTTTGCTTTTGCTTCATTTGCCGCAATGTAATGTGAATAACGATAAACAAGGATCTCAATGTGTCAGTCGAGCACCAGTGTAGCCAAGAGCATGGCATGTTTTATCCTATCCTTTATATGAGCGAGAAATCATCTGTTGATCGCTGCAGACGAGACCGCTTAATATCAGTGGTGAAATAAATGTATATCAGTCCTGGGACTCCAAATCGACCAAAAAACTAGAAAGCATCAGAGCAAATCCCGCCTTTTCCTTTGCGCGTGTCTGGTTGTGTTGATCGAGCCGAAGGAGAAAAATGGCTGCAAATGGATTTGGGTTGGGGGGTTAGAGAAGCCCTTTATCTCTTCGTGCCGGCCATAGACAAAACAATCACGCAATCACGAAATCACGCGATCACGCGATCACGCAATCACGCAATCACGCAATCCCGTGATCGTGAAACCGCGCAACCGTGTAATCCCCGCTTCAGTTGCGCCACGCGTTAAGCATGATCTGCTGCACGCACATCAGCGCCTCGTAGCGCACCTCGGGGAACTCGCTGGTCATCAGCGCCATGACCTGCGCCTTGGCGCCAATGCGCGCCAGCAGCCGCTTTCCGTCCGGGTTGAACTTGACGTACTGCGCCAGGTCGTGGCACGCAACAGCCAGCGCCGTCTCGTCGTCGCGGCCGAGCACCTGCGCCAGCTGCCGCACAATGCGGTGGTCAGCCTCGTCCATCCGCGCCACGTGCATTTTCCAGAACTGTTCCGAGCGGTGGGCCGGGCTCCAGTGCAGCTTCCCAGAAGCGACCTCCGCACAGTACTCGTCCCACGTGGTCATGACGCCCGAGTGGCCGGCCAGGTCCTCGGTGAGCTGCGCCAGCGCCGCCTTCAGATCCTCGTCCTTGAAGCTACGCCCCACAGCCAGCGTCCGCAGGCACGCCGGCACGCCGCCAACCAGCATGCTGGGCACGTTGGCGTCGGGCGCCAAAAGCAGGTTGCTGAGCGTCGACACGACGACGCGGATGACCTTCTCCTTGCCCGTCGACCGCGCGATATCGACGAGCACAGGGATGATGTCGTATGTTTTGTCCAGCACAGCCGCCAGCTGGCGCTCAAAGCTCAGCAGCCACAGGCAGAAGACAACCTCATACTGCGTCTGCGGCACGGCCACGACACCGCGCACCGCGCGGCTGCCCTGCGGCTGCACCAGCGTGCGCCTCAGCACATCGAGCATCTGCGCCAGGCACCCGGGCGCCTCGTTGAACAGCGTGTGCCGCGCCTTGGGCACGCGCAGCGCCGACTGCATTGCCTGGATGGCCACGTCGACGACCGACGTCAGCTCGCTGTGCATGTACCGCTCCAGCGTGGCAAACAGCCGCGCAAAGTCCACCTTGGCGCCTGCCGCCACCGCCACGCCCACGAGGATCTTCGCTGCCTTGAGCCCCAGGTAGTCGTCCTTCTTCTCCATGCACCGGAACAGCACCCGGTCGCCGCCAGCCGCATCCAGCCGCTCGCGCAGCCCAGCCAGGCTCTCGCCGTCGCCGGCCTCCACCAGATCATCCAGCATCACCAGAAGATACTGCAGCGCGTCCAGGCTCGACAGCTTCTCTGTTAGACTCACCAGAAGCGGAACGAATTTGGCCAGAGATACTCCATTGGATTCTTGCCTTTGCTGTTGGAATGCCTTGAGGGCACTCAGCTCGGCGCTGCTGATAAGGCCTGCTCGAGAGTACCCTTCCCAGGGAATTGGCTTCACCCGCACTTTGTCTGTGAACTCTTCGAAGAATTGATTGTGGACCATTGCCGCTGGAACCGCCGTGAGTGTTGCCATTTGCAAAGTGAAATGAAAAATTACAGAGGCGTGGGGGTAAATTTAATAGTACAGACTGCAATTGAAGGATACAAAAGAAGGAAAAAGTAGACCTCTTTGCCTGGGTAAATCGAGTGCAGATTGCAGAGTTGAGAAACAATAAAGAAAGCTATAAAAAACAACCTCGAGCAGGGGGTGAATTGAATTGAATTGAATTGAATTGAATTGAATTGAATTGAATTGAATTGAATTAGCAAGAAATAGTGTGCAGTGTTTTTATTTTGTTGTTGGGATGACGCCACCTTGTTTCAATACACTCCACTCCGCTCCGCTCGGACGAACCTCGTCGGTTCGGGCTGCCGGCTCAATATGACCAACCGGCTCGCAGTAACATTGAGCGAGGGGGTATGGGTTTTTTTTAGTCAGCTCCACCAAGTCATTCGAATACCATCGCTGTGCTGTTTGTTTGATGGCCTGGTGATGCCACACGTAAAATGTTGGTCGTTTTATTTCTACCATCGCCAGGGGGGGGCGCGTTCATTTTTCTTCCTTTTTCCTCAGAATTCACGCGATGTGGCTCTGTCGCGTCATTTAGTTACTGCCATAAATCAAGTAAAAATGTACTATGAACATTGCCGAAATAAACAGGCAGTCACCAGCACCAGCACCAGCACCACCAGAAAAATCATTACTTGGCGCAAGCAAGTGTTTTGTTAAACGCTAAAAAAAGCATGTGTAGCTTCTCTCCAGTCATAAAAGTTGTCTAAAAAAATTTAAATTACGGAATAAATTGCCTCAGTGAACCAAAAAATACTAAACAAAACTAAGCAAATAATCGACACGTTTTATTACTCATTAATCAAATAAACGAAAACATTAGAAAAAATATCTCAACTGAAGTACTGCGTTTTGCTCCTTAAAAATATTTACATACCATGTTGCACAGACTGAAGATATGGAATGGATGTCGAGGTTG
This sequence comes from Kickxella alabastrina, assembly GCF_025024165.1. Lineage (NCBI taxonomy): Eukaryota > Fungi > Kickxellomycota > Kickxellomycetes > Kickxellales > Kickxellaceae > Kickxella > Kickxella alabastrina. The sequence continues at coordinate 805,339 of NW_026251477.1, read as the reverse complement.
AGAATCGTGGAACAAGTTTCCATTTGCATACCGATTGACAGGGTATTAATTGGGTTATACAGGCGTAAATTAGGGAGGCATTACATTGATTCCCAGACATGCTCCCCATTTTGCAATGCACACGCGTGGGTGCACACACACGAAAACCACAGCACTGACTTGCCAAGATACCGGTCTGCTCACAAAAGATCCAGTTCTCACCAACGGAGCGCACAATTGGCAATGTGTACAACAAGGGCGACGAGGCACGTATATAAGATGAGGCCGGCCCTAGTAGTATTTTAGAAACATCAGTAATAAAACCTTTTATAAAATCATCACTACTTTTAACACTAGGCAACTAGTGCTCCACTCAAATCACAACACCGTGTAATTTTTTGCATTTGCCCAGGTGCACAAGAGAACAAAAGAAAAAATGCGTGTCGGATTTCAAGTGTACTCCCTCTTCAGATACCTCGTTTTCTTTTGCAGAATTGTTTTTTAGTTGGTCAGTCAGTCAGTCAGTCATAAAGCCAGCCAGTGACACTAAAAAGAAGTAAAAGAAGGAAAAATAAATAAAAGTAAAATAAATAATAATATTAAAAAAAAGAGAAATGAATTTTCTTTGACAGTTGGCTTGTGAAAGAAAGAAAAAATATGTTGTAGCCCCCTCCCTACAAATGAATGCTTTGTATCGACTGCTGGACATTGAACATTCGGACAATCCAATGCTTTTTTTTATTTCTTTTATTCAAACGTGTCTCGCCAAAAAAAAATTTCAAGTGCTTTTTAATATAAAGAAAATAATTAAAAGGAATTAAAAAAACCGATATTCCTCCATACATACTCTATTGCTTCAAAGATTCGTACACCCGGTGAATTTCATCTACTTACTTTACTAATATCATACGATTTTATTCTTTTTTATGCAACTTGTATGATGTTTCTCAAATTTCTTCATCCTATATAATGTGGGCCATAAGATTCACACCAATTAAATAAGACCACATCTCATAGTTGAACTGCTCCTCATACTTTTTTGTTATTATATCTGCGCAAAATAACCCTTCTACCTTTAACTTTTTTTTTAATTTCTTGTCAATATATTCATTCTTTTTCTTAGGGTCACCCTTTTTCATTGTACTATTAACTTCAGCATGCCTAGCATTACAATCAAGGTTTACTACGACGAGTTTCAGTGGGATTTTGTCACTATCGATGACACAAAGAAAGTATGCGACCTCTTTTTCCAACTTTTCAGCGAAAACCCAAACTTTTACGATGTCTTTGTTCTCGGCACTTTTATTAATGGCGAATTCAAATCCTTCGATCCTATTGTGAGCTTGAATCAATGCGGGATAAAGGAGGATAGTCTCGTGTATACTGCCAGGGTGTGCAGTGAACCCATGGATGTGCATGTGGATTCCATCTGTAAATACAATATTGCTGAATGCAATGACCAGTTATATTGTTAATATTTATGCTTTGCTTTGCTTTGTGGCGTACTGCCTAAACATATCCACATTTGTGCACCTATATAAATGTACAGATAACAAAACTAATTTTGTTCTATTTCATTAGAACTTTTATACACGTATTATTTAAACCGCCTTTAAAAACTTTTTTATTTAAAATAAATTGACAAAACTTGCATGTGTTCAACAAGAAAGCAAATGTGTAGATGCTTTTGATCATGCTGTATTTGTCGAAACGCACAAAACATGCATCTTTTATAATATTTCTATTATAAAATTGTTATAAAAGTGTAAATAAAAATAAAAATAACATAAAGCCACACCTCTCACTCCTTCAACTCAAAGTTTGACCTTGAGCTTGTCATCGCCTCTGTGCTTCACCCACCAGCGTTTAGCCAGGCGGCCCACAGGGCCCACAACGACAAGCTTCTCCCACAGCAAGCACAGAACAATGTTTGTCACACACAGAGCCCACAGGGTCCAGCGGAATTTCTGCGGGATGACATTATGGCCCGTAGGATTGTTGTAGTCCGAAATGCCCCACGACGGGCGCGAGTATCCAAGGTCGACCAGAGTGTCTGGGTTACCACAGTTGATGCGGAACAGGCAACTGAATCGGTTGGGATCGGCCAGCGTTATAATCGATATGGCCGCCATGAACCCGCAATACAGAACAACCAGAACGTAGTTGGTTGCCCATCCGCGCCGGAAGTAATGTCCGAAATTGTAGACAGCAGCGCCGTTGACAAACTGGAACATGCAGACGATGGAGATGATTGCCGCCTCATAGTTGTCGCCCAGAAGCCACCACAGGCTGGTGTCAATATCGCGGCTGTCAAACTCACGGCAGCGGAACCACGATTGGCGGAACAAAAGACCCATGATTCCATATAAGAAAGAGTAGTTGAGCACGGTCTGACCCCAAATCGATGCCAGCGTCCGAGCCCCGATCAGGCGCGCGGTCGGGCGGGTGGGAGCCAGCGTCCGAGCAGTCTGCGCCTGCGTCAGCGCAATGCACAAGCCGACAGTGATAAACGAGTCAACCATGATCCAGACATTCTGCGGCACAATGACCGAGAAATAGAACTGCACAATCTCAAGCATGCTCATCGTAGTGGCATAGTTGATTAGGAACTTGTAGCCTGCAACCGACGTGGCCAGCCCCGCACGGCCCTCGCGCAGGAGCGTGACACACGAGTGGATCGACCGGTTGCTTGTCGAGAACGGCGACACGATCGACGCCTCGGAGTCAGACAGCGCGATGCCCACATGGGCGGCCCTCAACGCACCACAGTCGTTGCCGCCATCGCCGCACATCGCCGTGATCGCACGCTCCATGTGCAGCTGCACGCAGTCGACCTTGCCCTGGGGCGTCATGCGCGCAAAAATCCGGATGTCCAAGAGGTATTTCCGGATGGCATTCGTCGCCATCAGATAGTCAAAGGCAGCAGCTGTCACAGCCAGCTCAATCATCGGCGTGCGCTTCGCAACCACATCACTGAGCCAGTTCTCGGCCTCCTCCTGGCCCACGCGCTCGTCATACAGCAGCTTGTCAACGTTGTCCACAACGACGTCGTCGGCCGTGTCGCGCCACACAAGCTGCATGTCGGAGCCGCTGCGCTCCATATCACCCAGGATCACGTGCGCCGCCGGGCTAACCATGCCGCACTCGCGCGCAATGTACACGCCAGTCAGCGCAGTGTCGCCGGTGATCATCACAGTGCGCGTGGCACCCGCCTTGAGCGCCATGATGGCCGATGGCGTGTCTTCCTTGAGCTTGTTGCGGAACAGCAGGAGCGAAACCAGGTCGCAGCCACTCTCCAGGCTTTCGCGCGATAGCCGCGTCACATCGCCCAGGTCCGCCACTGGTCCGAGATCCTTGTGCGCCAGCGCCAGCACGTAGCAGCCCTCGCGTGCCCACTGCGCTGCGACTGCGTCGTAGTCGGAGGGCATGGTCGCCGCATTGGCGATGCGCTTGACCCGCTCGAAGGAGCCCTTGACATAGACGTGCACGTGGCCTGTCGCCTGGTCCAGAACCGCGACAGACATGGACTGCCGGGCATGCACAAACTCGAACCGCTTGATTACATGGATGGTCTGCCGGCCGAGTTTGTCGCTGCCCTCGTGGATGTTCTCGAGGAACGGCGAGATCAGCGTGTCGAGGTACGCGCTGCTATCGCGCTCGCCCTGCTGGATCTCCCAGTCCGTCGCACGGAACTGCTCGACATCGACAGGGTTGCCGATAAGCTGGTCGCCGACCATGGTGACTGCATGGCACGCTGCAAAACCAACGTGCATGATGCTGGGCAGCCGCGACATGTCGGTCTCCTCAGCGACGAACTTTGCGCTGGTGATGTCGACGCCTTGCACAGCAAAGTAGTCCATCGTCGGCCGTGACAGGGTGCCAGTTTTGTCAAAGCAGAATACCTGCACTTTGCCCGCCAGCATAATGCGAGGCAGGTCGACACAGTATATGTTCTGGCTGCCCAGCCGGCCGGCAGCGACAGACTGGCCGACGACCAGCGCAGCGGGCAGCAGCGGCGACATAATCTGCGAAATGACAAACACGCCATAGAACCAAGACGTCGCATCGTGGCCCATCAGCCAGATCGACAGCGCAAAGCCAACGCCGCCGTAGCCCAGCAGAATCAGCAGCGCCACGCGCAGCTGCTCGTCAAACACGAACGAGTAGCGCGCCGGGAACAAGATGCGCTGGATCAGCTTGCCCTTATCCGTGGCTGTGCGCGTCTGCGTGACCAGAATCTGCGTCTCGGGTTCGGGCTTAATGGCCTTCTCGTCGTCGCTGTTTTTGAACTGGGCCTTATCGTCTTCAGCAAGCGATATTCCAGAGAACAGCGTGGGCTGCGACTGCGACGCCAATGCCACCATGCTGCCCGTGCATTGCAGCACGCGCGTACCCGCAATGACCGAGTAAGCCTTGCTCACGCCTTGCTGCGCGTCATACGCCATATCGTCGTTCTTCAGCGGCAGCTTGCGCACAGGCATGGCCTCGCCAGTCAGCGAGCTCTCATCGACGACGACCTCGCCCTGCAGTACGCAGCCATCGCACATGATTTCCATGCCGGCCTCGACAGCAACCACGTCGCCGGGCACGAGATCTGCTGTGTTGAGCTGTACCCATTTGCCGTTGCGCTTGGCGCAGCACTCGCTCTTGTGCTCAGCCAGCGACTTGACCTTGTGCTCGCTGTGCAGCCGTATCGCAACCTTGATAAATGCTGAAACAATGATCACGCTGAACTGGACAAGCGCCATCTTGTAGTAGTTGAAGTAGAACCACACCCACATGCACATCATCTGGTACAAGTAGAAAAAGCTGAAGAACTCTTGCAGCAGGGCTACTGCGAACGACGGGATGGCAACGCGGATAAAGTTCTCGCCAATGTGTGACGCACGCTCCTGTGCCTCGTCGGTGCTCAGCCCGTCCCGGTTGGCCAGCAGCGCCCGGTGCGTGTCGCCCAGGTCGAATGTATGACACTGGAAGCGGCCACCACTACTGTCGTTGTCGGACAGCACGTACCGCGTGCAGTGGTACTCGATAAACGCACGCTCACTAGCACTGTGCCCGTTGCCGACGGACACGCGGTTGATCGGGCACGACTCGGTGGTAATGTTGAGGTTGAAGTGCTTCACCAGCGCGTCGCGTATTCCGTTGACCAAGAGCGTCAAGTGGTTCTGGCTGCCCTCCATCATGATGACCTCGTCCTGTCGCTCCTCGACCTGGACCAAGCGCGCCTGTGCCAGCGGGCACTCGATACGGAAGTAGTTGCGAAGCCTCGACATGCATGCCAGCATGGTGATCATCCAGATTCCACCCAAGTGCCAGACAAAAATAAACACGGCCATGGACGTGTTCGAGTTGGCCAGCAGCCCGTAGGCGATGCCCCCCTTGACCTTGCCGTAGTAGTCCGACACGATAATCGCCAGCAAAACAATCCAGCCGGCCGTCGACAGCAGCGCCAGGTAGTAGAGAGACATGCCGGCAAGGTTATTATCAAATCCACGCAACAGCATCATGCCGCTCTGCAGATCCACAGCCGAAGACACTGGCACACCGCCGCTAGGCGATTGGTCTTTGGAGGAGACCAATATTGTGCTGACCTTATCGTTCTCGACACCCTTGCGCACCAAAAGGCGGGTCGGCTGCTGCGAGCACACCTGGCGCATCGCAGCCGCATGGCGCTCGCAAAAGATCTTGTACACATGCCACAGCAAATAGAGAACAACCTCTGCACCAATAATAGCGTAAAAGGCAATGCAAAAGCTTTCCTTAAAAGAAAGTTTTGGCTCCTGCAACGTCGGGCAGTCGTTCCACATGCGTCGCTCGCTGCTGGCCTCTGACGACCAGGACTCGATCCCGGAGCCATCGTCGACCGTCGAGTTGGAGGGTACAAGGTCCCACGCCTGGGCGCACACAAACATGATCTGCTCCGTCTTGATGCTCGGATCGTAGTTCCTGGCGGTGACTGTGTTTTCATACGCTGGGCACGCCTTGTACACAGCTGCCACGTCGGCGTCCGCTAGACTGCATAGGCATGGGTTAATAATGCTATCACAGCTGGCGTGGCACCTGCCGTCGTCGCAGAGCTGCTCGTTGGACGCGCATGTCGGCGCTTTGAGGGCGCTGGGACAGTCGTTAAAGTCCCGTACACACAGTAGTGGGCATTTGAGCCCCTGTCTGTCCAGCAACTGGCAGGCATTGCCGTTGACGTCGACGCTGTTGGCTACAATGCAAAAAAATAGTAAAAAAATCAATGTGCCAGTGAGTTTTTTTAACCATAAGATTTCTAGTGTCTAGAGCGGTGAATAGAAAATCTGGATGACGCTGGATTTTTTGTTCTTTTCAGAACATAGAATATGCAAGCCATGCAAATCAATTCAAGTCGGTCTTTGTTCAGCAGGGAATACCTTGTGGTATCACTGCGCGCAATGTCGTGTCCGAAATGACGCTTTGTCACTCCAATATATGAGCTAATTCCGCGTTCAATTTTAGTCGATCAATTGATTGCGCTTGGATGTAAAAGATGTTTTCGTGGCTCCCAACGGTTGGGTGCAAAAGAGAAGCCACAGCCAAAATGACATTTGACATTTTTTCCTTTTCACATGCCCATTGTTTTTTTTTGTCTGATAGAAAAATTGTGAGAATCAAAGCAGGAGTACTTACGCGTGTTGAATGCCGGGAAAGCGCTGGTAAGGGCCAGGGACTCGAGGAGCGCCACTGTTATCGAGTAGCGCTTGAACAACATGTAAATGCAATTATAGTGAGAAAAAGTGTTCCTAGTGTGATAATTAGAAAGTGATACAAGACAAAAAATTAAAAAAAATATTTGCTCTCCCAAAAACAAAAAAAGGAACAAAAAAAGTAGGGAGTAATTTTTCGGGAAAAAAAAATGGAGAAAAACACAAAAAAAAGAATAAAAAAGGTGGCAACGTTAGATGGTACATTTTTTATTTCTCTCTGACCGGCGTTTGGTAACAGTGCCCCCCTTTTTGGTATTGTTGTTGCGCCAGCTAGTAAAGAAGTTATATTGATGATGTACACGCAAATTTCCTTTATTAGCCAAGTTCCTTGAAAAATTTTACTTGCTCACTCAACCACGCCTCCAGTGGACGATTCTTGAAAATGGTGTATTTATCCTCAGCATTAGCCAATCGGTTTTCCTAGAACTCGTCTTTATTTTTTCAAAACTTTTTTCGTTCTTTTAAGGCTTGTTCAAGTCCCACACGCTAGATGATCTCTATTCTCTTGTTCCCTAAAAGTGTAAATTGTAATATCTCTTTTAAGAATTATCCAATATACTATGGCAAATTTTGACAAAGTAAAGCAGGATTACCATGCTGAAGGCACCCATTTTGGTTTGAATAGCTCATTCACGATAATGAAAGCCCACTTGGTTAATGTGAAAATAACGGACATGATAGCGGGCAAGCAATCTTGAAACAAAAACTTCAGTTATATCTGGCTGACAATCGCACTTTGTCTTGTCTGAAAGTCTGGCAAATAAGCGATAAGGAATTTAACATGGCTGCTTTTTTTGTTTGTTTGCTTATTGTTTATATTGGGCCGATCGCCTTGTGCGCTGAATGATCTTTTCTAGCTGAAAATGTAAACTTTTTTAGTTTGACCGGAAACCCGGTTGAAATACCAAATCAAAATTTGATCATGGATTATGAACCGCGGTGGGCAAAACCAGTTCTATCATTTTTTTGCCAAAATACCTCAGATTAAAAAGTGCCCGGAACACGTGCATTATTCAAGTTCAAGCATTGGCTATCAACGCAGGTGGATTTCAAAAGCGCTTGTTTTACACAAGAACAGCGCACATGTGCAGGTTCAATGGCTAAAAATTACTTGCAGCTGAAGTTTTCAGATGTCAAAGGGGGAAGAGGTTCTTGAAGTTGTCTGAATATTGAAAATTTGAGGATAATAGAAATGGGACTGCTTTTAAGATTGCATATTTTTCTTTTAAACAAGCCACTGTCAAGAAAGCTGTACTCTATCCACGCTTGTATATACTATTGCTCAGTTCTTCCAAATAAATTCCATACATTCATTTTTGTTTGTGTGTCTGTCTACATTTTATTTTATCCTCACCAAAAACTGGGTGATTATCCGCTCGTCAATCAAATCAAGGGTCAGTGGATACTTTCCATGTCACACCTTTTTTTTTTTTTTAAAAAAAGTGACTGCATCCATTTTCCCTTTAAAGTTCATTTTCCCCTTCTATAGAACATTGGTTTTTCTCATTTTTTATTGCCCCAGTTGTACATACACAGACACTCTTTCTTATTTGGTTTTCGCTGGAACTCGTGAGCTCTTTCTCTCTCTTTAAACTGTTATTTACACAAGCAAAGAACACTGCAACCAGCTCTTTCTTTTTTATCCTTTATAATTTTTCTCGCGCGCGTACACACACACTATCTATCTTGAAAAAACCCACCCTTTAAGCGTTAATAAGAGCAGGGTCTCATTTGTATACACTTAATTTTATTTAGATATCCAAGTATTTTATTCTTGTCGCTCGAATAAATAAGAGGCAGCGCAAATGGTACCGCGCCAGGACAATTCGGGCATTCCACATAACATATTCACACACAACGATAGCGACAGCAACAGCAACAGCAACAGCAAGGGTATGTCCTCAATTAACAGTAATGCATCCCTAAGAGGCAGCCATCTCAACCAGCAGCAGCAACAGCAACATCATCGCCAGTACCAGCAAGGGGTCAACCAAAGTCTAGACACAATAATTTCATCCTTGTCGCCGCTGACTATTGGCATGGGGGGGCTGACGGAGGGTATGACGGAGCAACAGGCAGCGGAGGTGGTTGAGTTGCTGACGCCGTTTATGTCGCCGACAAGCACGCCGGCGTTTGGAAATATGGCAGCGCAGGGGTTTCTTAGTCACCCGACAGCGCTGGGGCAGCAGGGGATGGCAGATGGCGGGCAGAGACGTCAACAGCAACAGCAACATACAGTGTTTAGCCCACTGACATCCCCAGCGCTGCTTCCTCAGCATGGGTTTTCGTGGAATATGGCTGGGAATGTTGCTACTGGAGACTCTACTCAAACCCAGACCCAGGCACAGCACCAAATCTCACAACATATTTCACACCAGTTTCAGCCCATCAACCAAAACAATCAAACGTACCAGCAGCAACAACGGCAACAACAGCAACATCAACAACAGCAACATCAACTACATCAACAGCAGCAACAGCAACAACAGTATATTCAGATGCAGATGTATAACTCAAGCTTGGCCTCAATGCCACCACCTTCGCCATCAATTACGGTCGAGCACATAATGCGGCGGCAGCAGCAGCAGCAACAGCAGCTGCTGAGCCAGCAAAGCTCGCCCTCGTTTGCCACATTCTCGCCCTTGGCACTCACTACAGGACGGGCGCCCAGCACTCCTCGACGCACTGCAGCGAACATGTCACCACACCACCACCCCTACCGCAACACTAGTAATGGTGGCTCATCGGCATCCACAAAGCCGGGCAGGGCACGCGTGGGCCCAGGTGGGGGGCAGAGAATCGAGAATGTGGATGATTTTAGGCTGGACGCGCTGCCTGACGGGTCATTGGAGGCGGCAATTGCAGCAGCAGCGGTGGCAAAATCTGCGGCAACGGTGGAGATGCAGCCATTGGGTGACCTCGAGGGATCTTCCGAGGCTGTCAATGCCGAGCAGGCGCTTAACCGCACACTGCACCAGCTCAACGCATCGCCGCACTTCAACCCACGCAGCTCTTTCGACCATCAAATGACGCTTTCGAGACAACAGAAGCCATCTCCACAGCAGCCACTACAGGCGGACGGATCCGAGTCACCGCAGTCAAGCGCAGTGAGCGCAGTAACGGCCACACCAGCATCACTGATGAACCTGCCATTGTCCGCCCATCACTTGCCACATAGCAGCACCGGCGAGATCATCAGCACCACTCCATCCCCACACTCCTCCTTGATATCTCGTCCACCGCCGCCATTGCAACCGCGCACACCAACCGAACCACAACAACACCAGTCACCAAGCAGTGTTCTGACACAGTCAGCGCCGATGACCAAGATTGCGCGACCGCCATTGCCGCCACCGTTGCATATTGGGCCGGCAACCGTGGCTGCACAGTCGGGCGACGCAATGTTGCCACAGCAGCAGCAGCAGCGGGCACGCGGCCGGACGATTTCACAGGGTGACTGTGTGCTACCGCTACAGCACCAACAGCAGCGGGCAAGGCGCGGCCAGACGGCGCAGAGCCGACGCCGATCACGCGCCTCCCTTTTGCTATCCCCACGGCCCACACCGCTGGTACCGTCGTCGCTGAAATCCACGCCATTGTGCTCACCAGCCGCGCTCGCGCCACGCCCTGACCAACAACAACAGCAACAACAACAACGGCAACAACAACAACGACAACAGTATCATATTCAGAATCAGCAGCAGCGGCTGCCGGTGGCAGCAACCTCCACAACCAATATCATCAACCTCGAGGCGTCCGTAGTCACACGTCTGGCGACCAAAAGCAACTACCAAAACATTCTCTCAGGCGACTCCGAAGCACTTGGGCTCACATACCACAAAGAGTTCAAGACTGGGCTAGAAAAGAGACGGACGAATCATAAGCAGGCAGAGCAGAAGCGTCGGGACTCGCTAAAGTCATCGTTTGAGGATCTGAAGATGAGAATGGATGGGATGCTGGATCCGAAACTGGTCAGTAAGGTGTATTTGCTCAAAAGAGCTAATGGGTATATTGACCGGCTGTGTCGCGTGAAAGATGCGCTGGAGCGCGCTGCGGCGGAGGCCGGAGTGGACGTGGAGAGTGTCGTGAGGGAGGCCGAGATGACGGGCGAAGAGGCTGAGGTTGGTGCTGAGGACACTGAGGAGTTGGACGGGATGGACGAAGACGAGGAGAGGTGAATTCTCAATTGGCTTTTTGGCTTGATTTTTCTGCTGAAAGATTAGGATTTAGTCGATATCAAATTTTTTAGGTGCGAGCGCCTGAGTTTTTTCCATTATTTCTTTTTCTTTTTGGCGATTCCCATTTTGTTTTCAATATATCATATTTCACAATGTTTGCTTCGTTCGCTTGGCACGCGGTGAAGACCGGGCGCAGACCGCAGGGGTTCGGCAGGATGCAGCGCATGAGCTGCTCGACCGAGCACCCAACGCAACCAACAGCCCCGGCCCCAGCACCAGCAGCACCGGCGGACTCCGATCCCGAGGCATTCCAGCCAGGCGACATGGTTCTTCTGCGCGACTGCACGGCACCCACCACCAAATTGACTCTTCTGGGGCCACTCGCCCCATTGCAAAACCACGGTACCCGCCACGGCATCCTCCCACACGCGCTGATCCTCGGCCAGCACCCGCGTGCCCGAGTGTCCGCGCAAACCACCAAAGGCCCTCGTGGCAGTTTTATGCTGCACCGGCCGACATTGGCCGAATACACACTGCACTGCGCGCGCAAGTGCACGCCGATTTACCCTAAAGACTCGGCAGCAATCACCGCCATGCTTGATTTAACCACAGGCGACCGTGTGCTGGAGGCCGGTACAGGCAACGCCGCGCTGACACTGGCGCTCGCACGTGCAGTCGGCCCTCACGGCGCAGTGCATACGGTGGAGAGGCACCCAGAGACGCGCAAGCATGCAGAGAAACTCGTGGCAGAGTTTGATCGCGCGCGGCTGCTGCCTGCCGTGCGCTTTCACACTGGCGATGTCGCTGATGTTGGCCCCGAGATTATTCCACCTGGTGCCCAGTTTGACGGAATTGTCCTGGACATGCCGACGCCCTGGACGCAGCTGCCCGCACTGCATCCGTTGCTGAAAACAGACCGATATGCTGTCTGTTACTTGCCCAGCATGACGCAGGTCGTCGACCTTGTCAGGGAGTGCCGCGCGTGGCCGTTGCTTGTCGAGGATGTTGTTGAGGTTGCGTGGCGCGAGTGGGACGTGAGGGAGGCTGCTGTGCGCGGGTCGCTGGTGCCTGGCGGAGAGCGCGCAGTGGTGTGCCGCCCGACGCATGCGCCGCTGGGACACACCGCGTTTCTGGTCAAGCTGCGCAAGTGCGCGGCGACCAAGACTACGGAGAAAAAAGAACAGATAAAACAAGCAGAACAAATAGAATCAGCTGAGCCAGCTCGGGCGGATCCAAAAGAATCCTTGTAGAAAATAATTCACTAAAATTCCATTAAATATGACCAAATTATAAACCAAAATATAGAGCAGGACTGATTCCTTGATTAGACTCTGGCGTTGGCGATCTGCAGCACAAGAATATCCGTGGCGCCGGCGTCCCTCAACTGATCCATGGTATCGGCCAAGCTCTTCTTCTCAACCATCACGCTGACCGCGACCCAGCCCTCCTGCTCCAGCGACGTGATAGTGGGTGCCTGCCTGCCGGGCGTAATCGCGCACGCGAGCTCCAACCTGCTGCGAGCAATGTTGTACTGGCACAGGACGTACCTCCTAGCCATCAAGATACCGGCAACACGCTGCCTGATAGTATCCGCGAGCTTTGGAAATCTCGGGTGGCGGTTCGTGATCAGCACCGATTCGGTATCCAAGACCGTGTCCACGGCGTGCAGCCCAGCGGCGCGCATCGTATCGCCGGACTCCACCAAATCCACAATCCCGTCCGCCAGCCCAAGCCCACACGCAGCCTCGACACTGCCCGACACAAACCTCACCTGCGTCGTCATCTCCTCCACCGGGACGCCCTCCAGCTCAGCAAACCGCTGCTTGGTCAGGTTAATAAAGCTCGTGACAATCCGCTTTCCCACAAGATCCCGCGCATCCCGCACCTCCTTAATGGCCGCGGGCGCCTGCACCTGCAATTTGCACTTGCCGAACCCCAAGCGCATCAACTCGGCAACGTCGTTTTCCGTCTGGGACTCGCGAATAATGTCCAGTCCAGTGATCCCCAGATCAATGTTTCCCTTGGCCACGTATGTGGCAATGTCCGCTGCCGGCAAGAACACTAGCGCGATTGGGAGGTTGGAGACGAGGGCGATGTCGTGGCGCGGCTTGCGGTTGAACTCAATACCGATGTTCGTCAGGAGGCTGAGGCATTGGTCATAGAGACGACCTTTTTTCGGAACCGCAAAGAGCATCCGGTCGGAAGTATCCGGGAGAGACGCGTTGATGTAGGTGGAATCGTCCATTTTCTTAATATATTTTATTTTTCTTGATGTTGATGTTGGTATTTGGTTTTTGGGAGAGAAAAAAGATAAAGAAAAAAGAAGAGGAAAATGGATCTGGTAGAGGAACAAATATAGCAGAAAAGTTAATGACACATTTGGTAATTTTTCTTTTTCGGCTTCTCAAACCCAATCATAATCAGTTTGTTATTTCTTGTGTTCATCTTGGAAGAACAAAAAATTGAAATAGTGGATCGCGCCACCCACTTAAACACAGAAGAACAAAAACTTGAGCCATTGTGTTCTTTTTTCTTACCCACTGAAATCTCAGCCACACGTGACTTTTAATAGCCACACCAAAAGATACTGCAGTTCACAAGTGCACAGTTTTACTAAGCTTATCTGTGGTATTTATCGTTAGCTCAGCAAATAAAAAATAAAGGACAGGGTAATTCGCTGTTAGCTGGGGCTGTAACTTGACGTTAACAATATTAAATTAAAATATTAAAATATTAAAATGGTAAAATTAAAAATCCTGAGCTAATCAGTTCAGCTTGGAGAATGGCCAGTAAAATATCAAAAACAAAAAAGACATGAATAATTAATTTTTTAAAATGGTGAGTGGCATTTGACCGTATGCAACTTAATGTGCATTTGAATTTACAATTGGAATGCATATCAATTTCTCAACTATACTTTGTCCGTGTATATGTGCTTTACAATACAATTATAAATTGTATGTAGCTGCTTTTTTGCCTATTCTACGCGATATTAATAAGTGTTTAAAGAGGAAGACAAGGGGTGTCACAAAAATATATTTTTCTATAAAGCTTGCGTTTGCCAACATATAATAATGGTTTATTTGGCGTCAATAAATTAATTTATTGGCAACTGCGCCAATGTACAAAATACATTGATAAATATAACATATTTGCAATAAAATTTCTTTTATTCGCTTTTAATAACCTGCATAAATCACTGTTACGCAGCCCGAGGATAGGAAGGTAGACACTAAAGGTGAAAATCATGAGACAGATTCCCGCCAGCTTGCTGATGGATCTGATACTAACCAAATTACAGAGGACTAAATCAGACGCTACTGCTGATATCCAGACATACTGTCTGTCTCAAAATAGATGCGCTGAGTGTATGAATGCAGACATACCACTAATGCCATACCAGAGACCTGGGTTACGTTCATAAGGACCAGTTCTCGCAAACGGAGCACACAACTGCCAGTGAGTGCCACAAAGAGATTGAGACACATATAAAATGAGGTTGGCGATAATAGCACTTTAGAAACACTAGTAATAAAAATATTTATAATTGCATACCCATTTTTAACACTATTACAGTAGTGCTCCCCACCCCCTTACATAACATCACTGCTTGTCAAAAATTTCCATATGTATTCCGGCAATCGTCAGGATATTTTTAGTATAGTTTGAGAAGCCAGCAGACCAACTGTGCGCACTTTTTGGCTGGCGCTTAAAAACAAAAGGTTTTTATTGTACGCACAATCAGACGACCTAATGTACACATATGACATACTTGTATGTGTTTTGATTTGTACAAAATCATTAATAATATTTAATTCAATTCAATTATAAAACCCTGTGTGTTTGCATTGTTTGTGCCTGTTTGGATAATACTTCTTTTTATAAAAAAATAGCAAAGTGCTCGCACTATTGTTGGACGTTGATGGCCTTCTGGCCATTTTGCTGCAAATTTATGTGTTTAAATCCAAGTATCTGCATGTATCCTCAGCTGCCAAAGGGTATTTTTATATAAAGGAAGAGTGGAAAGCACTACTGTAATGGTGTTAAAACAATGGGTATGCAATTATAAATATTTTTATTACTAGTGTTTCTAAAGTGCTATTATCGCCAACCTCATTTTATATGTGTCTCAATCTCTTTGTGGCACTCACTGGCAGTTGTGTGCTCCGTTTGCGAGAACTGGTCCTTATGAACGTAACCCAGGTCTCTGGTATGGCATTAGTGGTATGTCTGCATTCATACACTCAGCGCATCTATTTTGAGACAGACAGTATGTCTGGATATCAGCAGTAGCGTCTGATTTAGTCCTCTGTAATTTGGTTAGTATCAGATCCATCAGCAAGCTGGCGGGAATCTGTCTCATGATTTTCACCTTCAGTGTCTACCTCCCTATCCTCGGGCTGCGTAACAATATATAAATTAAATCCCAACTTAAATAAAACAGTTTGGGTTTATTTTTAATATTTGGCTATTCTTTCAAACCAACACATCTATTTTTATTTTCAACACTTTTATATTATATTATTTATTTTGGAATAAACTTATTTACAATTTTCACCATATTTGGGGCAAATACTTATTCGTAATTTAACTTCCTATTTAAATATTTTGGAATTAAATTTCAAAAGCAGATCGACATGTCAATTTCCAGTTGAATCCGTAACGTGGCTGACTTTGCATTTAATCTTGCTCTTTGCATAATCTTCATTATTCTAAGTAAAAAACAATTTATAATAGGTCCCACTGCGCTTGAATGACAAACACCTAGCTAAAACAACACTTATTCAACAATTTAATTAGAACTCTACGTATTTGGACAAGAACAAAACCCTGGCCAGAATCCCAGAGTCCAACAGGCTTATTGAGTTTGTGCTTGCCCTCATTTTCCTGGGCCAATGCAGTGCAAAGTATGCGTTCCTCAGTAGAACATATTGGAAATTGGAGCATGTCATGGCGTTCTTTACATCCGTCAGTCCGACAATGGCGTTTATAATAAGCACAGACAGCGAGTTTGTGCGCAGCAGCTACATTAGCGCAGGAACTATGGTAAGTGTAAATAAAAAACAAAACTATAAATATGTAACATTATGATTTTTAAATTGGCTATTTCAATACTAAAGTACTAAAGTATTAACAATTGAAAACTGCGTAGGTTATATTCTATCCAATTTGATTTATTAAGCTTTTTTACGTGTTCAAGCAGCTGCTGGCAATTGTGGCAGCGTCGAGAAAGTACATCCGTCTATCCCTGGTCAGAAAGGAGGTTGTGCCCCTTGCGGGAGACATACTCATTAGTGTACTCTTTTTTGCAAGCCTTATGCACTCCGGACTTAACTGGTTCAGTCAGCTCAAAAAATCTGTCTCCTAGCTTTACGTTCCTCGATGCCATCTACTTTATTGTCAGTAAGTAAATCGGGAATGATTGCAATATACGAAATATTATCATACCAATTAATGCTCCACAACATTTGACAACTTTGCTGAACAAAAATTGTTTGATAAACTATATTTTTATATTCTTTTTTATGTGTAGTTCGCAAGCTAGAAGACATCGATTCGTTGAATCCAGGTGGTTTTATCCCACTCAACGTCTTTTCGATTATACCTTACATTTCTATTATCGCCCTGATTGCTTTTTTTCTTGCTGTCGCGAGCAACCAAACTGGCTAACTTGGGACTCAAGAAATCATCATACGACAGGTCTATAGCGCTTCCAAAGTATTTGCGACACACTGTGGTGTGCGGGCATATTGAGCTCGAGCTCGTTCAAAAGTTTCTGCAAGAATATATTGCCAGATCAGATTCTATTACTTTTGCCTCGACAATTGCCATTTTGCACAGCGACGAGCCGTCCATGGAGATGAAGGCAATGCTGCAGGAGTCAGAGTTTGTTAAACATGTGTTTTATGTCAAAGGGTAAGTACAAATTTAATACAAAAAATGTAATATATTCAACCATGATTTGCCTACATTGCTTGTTAGCCTAATTATTAAACATAATTGTCTCTTGTTACAATTATAGCCACTCTACTGACTTCAGTGCGCTCAAAAAGGTGCGAGTTGATGTGGCCAAGTGCGCCTACATTTTGGCGGACAAGCACAGCCCTGGATCTGGCGTTGAAGAAGACGTCGGTACTAGAATGACTATGATGGCTGTGAGCGTTTTTGGAGTATCCAGCAATCAAGCGCATCAGACAGATAAGCGGCGGAAAAACTTGTCGCCCAAGATTAAGGTGTTTGCACAGACCCTTTTACCAGGCAGCATATCTCATTTAGCGTACCCGCAGACTACCCGTGTAATGTGCGTCGACGAGATGCGCATGGGGATAATGGCGCAAAACTGTGCTACGCCCGGGTTTGCCGCTCTGGCATATATGCTGTCAACGTCAGTGTCCAAGCATGCGGATTGGGACCTTTCGGGGGCCTTGGAAGAAAACATTGCCAAATCAGCAGGTAAGATGCCCAATATGAATATTGAAAGTGTTAAAAACCCTCCAAATTTAATACCTGCAAAACTAACCAAATGTATATTTGTCTGGAAAGCATTGTGTAGAAGACAGCTGGGTTGAAGGCTACATCCACGGATTCCGCCAGGATATACATACAATTGCCTGTAGCAAAAGTGACATTGGAAACCCTTTTTTCGAGGTCGCGATATACAATTACTACTATGTTGGCATTCTGATTTTAGGCGTCGGCTCGTTCTTCTAATCGCACTCTCTGCCCAGCCACACAGGGCACAACATATCTTCTGATTTCAAGCCCAGATACTACCAGACTTTGTTAGCACCGAGAAACTACATGTTGCAAGAGAACAACATTCTTTTTTATATATCGACCGAAGACGATTATACGTTCAAAGATATGAACGATGGTGATCGCAAGGCTCTCAGAACCAAAATTGTGCCGAGAGCCATGCAGTACACCGACGTGGATGGGTTAACCTTTGGAGCCAATCCGCTGTCACCCATGCCGAACCCGAGTAGTTTTTCCGAACGCAGTACCAGCGAGACTTCTGTCCACAACAGCCCGTCTCTGCAAGCTGCATTTACTGACAACACCCCTGCTACAACGCAATCGCACCAGTTTGAGTTTGGAGGGCGACAAATTAACTTGGTACCGCAGGACATGCACGGTCACATTGTCATTTGTGATACCAGCAACTCATTTCCGCGCAACATTGAGCTACTGGTGCAAGCGCTGAAAAGTTCTTTTGCAAACAAAAGTCTCGGCATCGTCATACTGTCGCTAGGCGAACCAGTCAATCAGCGCAAGCTTGTAATTCAACAATTCACGCAAGTCTATCATGTGCACGGCACGGCTCTAGCACTGGAAGCCCTGAAGCGAGCACATATCGGGAGTACGCTAAAAGCCATTGTGCTGGACACATGCAATACACGCACATATATAGGTATTGGCGGCACTGACAGCGCTGACACAGCAGCCATCCTGGCATACATAAATATACGATCCCTCTGTGGCACTGATTTTTTATAACTACCGAACTGCTGAATATCGAAAACATCTGGTACCTTGACTACACGCAGCTTTCAGGTGAGCCCCTGCTCAAGCGCGCATTCTTGGACGGCAGTATTTTTGTGCCGGGGATGCTGGACACACTGCTGTGCCAGAGGCGATCTAAACTACGTACGGTGGATTTTCTGCGGCACCTGACGTTAAGCCATTTGACTGACACTTCCGAGGCCAATTCCATAAAAGCGTTCAATCCCAGTCAGCTCAACCTACTGACCATGCCAGACTACTATATTGGGCAGAGCTACAGCACTATGGTTTGCTATATGATGGAGTATTACGCCGTTGTGCCATTGGTCATCTTGCGGGTCTCCCCTACTAATGGCCAGCCATTTTATAGTGTTATATGCAATCTGCGCCCCTTCACAATAATGGATGAAGCAGATACTGTCTATATACTTGGCCCGCCGATTCCCAGGTGGAACTAGCTTTCAATGGGTCCACGCAAAACAGGCACTGCATCGCAGCCGCTGCAGACGGCCGACTCGAGCTCGGCCACAGCACTTCTTGCGGTCAACTTGAGCCACGCAGAGCCCAGTAGTTTAACCGGCTCGTCAGCCAAGAGGAGGGTTGATAGCGATAGACATGTGATTGCAGGTAATTCTGGCAAAGAGTCAAGCACCAGCAATGGTGATTCCGATGACCATGTTTCTTTTCAATACAACTCCACGGCTTGGAAGTCAAGTCCGACAATGGTATTCCACCGCGCTTGTTTTTATATTTTATTATCAGTTCGAGTATCTTCGGAATAATAAATATTTTATTAAATTTTCATTTCTTGCTAGATGAAGGTAATATTTACTTTGCGCCGTGTTAATTCATATGTGAGCATATACCCCCTTGCCTTTTTCACAATTGTTCCTGCTCATTGCTGTTGTGAATCGGAACAGGCTCAATGCAGTCTGCCGGCTCAAAACCCAGCACCTTGCCAAAAAAGTACAGCTGAGCCTCCAACGCACGCACAATACTCTCTGCCTTCCTAAATCCATGCTGCTCGCCCTCAAACTCAACCAATGCAACCCTCACGCCCTTGTGCTTAAGCGCCTCAACCATCAGCGTGGCCTGATTCGGCGGCACAATCTTATCCTCCAACCCCTGCAAAAACACCACCGGGCACGCCAACTGCTCGACAGAAAACAAGGGCGACCTCTCATGATAAACCTGGCGATTCTCAGGGTATGGGCCGACCAAATGAACAGGGTACTGAGCCTCAAACTTGTGCGTCTCCTGCGCCAGTACTTCCAAATCTGAAATTCCGTAGAGACTGGCGCCAACAGCAAACACTTCGGGGCGGAACGCCAAACATGCCAGAGTCGTGAACCCACCGGCACTGCCGCCCATGATACTCAGCCTACGGCGATCGGCCAACCCCAGCGCTGCCAAATGTAACGCAGCCGCACAGCAGTCCTGAACATCCACTTTGCCGAACTGCGGGTACAGGCGCTCGCGGTATGCGCGGCCGTAGCCTGTGGACCCTCCATAGTTGACGTCAGCGACAGCGAATCCACGCGATGTCCAGTACTGAATCTTGTTTTGGTACACTGCGTGGGTGGCCGAGGTCGGTCCTCCGTGGAGCATGACCAAGAGCGGCGGCAGCTCGCCCTCGGGTGCCACATAATTTGGGTTTGTTGGCGCATAGTAGTATGCGTACGCGACGGTTTCCTCGGAACCATCGTCGAAGGGCGGCAGCCTCGTGGGGAATGCGATCTCACGCGGTACCGAGATAAACGACGGGTCCAAGTCCTCTGCCTTAACTTCCATGGATACGAGCCGCTGTGGCTGCTGCTGAAGCAATCCATTGATGTAGTACGTGTACAGTGCGGGGCTCTCGAGCGGCCCGCCGGCGACAAGCACAAGGACAGGCTCGCCCGAACGCGCCCTGCCCATCTGAAATCCGCTCAGCACCGTCCACCCAGGCACCGGTAGCTCCTCCATCACCCTCGTGTCCACGTCCAAAATACCCAGGTGCGCCTGGCCCTG
Organism: Kickxella alabastrina; assembly: GCF_025024165.1. Classification (NCBI taxonomy): domain Eukaryota; kingdom Fungi; phylum Kickxellomycota; class Kickxellomycetes; order Kickxellales; family Kickxellaceae; genus Kickxella; species Kickxella alabastrina. The sequence continues at coordinate 784,935 of NW_026251477.1, read as the reverse complement.
GCGACAATACGTCACCACCATGCCGCGGCCATCTGGAACAGCCTGGAATGTCGACATGCCCAGCACCCACTCGGGCGGTGCAAACTCAGCCTCAGTTGGCTCATCCAGCGACAGCCGCACTTGGCCGTCCTGGTCCACGTAGTGTGGGTTCCAAAATCCATTGGCGCGGTCGCTGATAAAATGCAGCCGGCCATGGGAGTCGAACCGTGGCTGGTACACGCTCTCCCTCTGGGTGTCCCCGGCTACCACTGACAGGTTGCTCAGCTGCGGCAGCCCAGCGTGGGAAGCAGAAATAGTCGCGCGCCGCAGCTTTGTCGCATCCCAGTTCATGTCGGGATGTTGCCACGTGCAAAACGCAATCTCAGTATTGTCCGCGCTGAGCACCGGCGACGACACAAAGTCCGTCCCAGCAAACAGCTGCGTAACCACGCCGTCGCTCAGCCTCACTGCCACCAGAGTATTGACTGCCTCGCCCTCACCGCGATGATCCTCGCACACGCACACAACAAACGCACCGAAAAACACAAAATTTGCGTACCTCCGGCCATCACTACCACACACCAGTCTAGGCACCTTTGCCTCGACCGTGTCTAAAACATAAACCCCCTGGTCTTTCCAATTGGTAAACACAACCACACCCTGGTGCACCCCATATGCGCCTCCGCCGTACTCATGCACGGATGACCGCACGTTCCACTCTTCTCCTGATAAATGCTCAATCATCGTGGCGTCAGAGTAGTCGTCGACGAGTTTGCTTAGCAGAGTGTGCCGGCCGTTTTGCGTCGGGCGCGTTTCCAGCCAGTACACGCGTGAGGGATTGCCTTGGTCTATGCGGGTACTGCTCGTGGAAGTATTAGAGGATGCCAGGGCTTTGGCCGAGAGTGGGCTTTCCCAACTACCGTAGGGCGCAATTGTATTCATTCTCTTTGAAATAAAAAAATTGAATTATAATAATTAGGAATTCTGTAAAAACAAAAGTTAAATGGAGCTGTGTCTAAGGGCGAAAATTAATAAACACTATTTTGGAGGCCCTTAAGAGCATGGGTAAAACAAAAAATAGGTGAACCAGCCTTGTGGTTTTTGTTTATTTACTGGTCCCAGCCCTTATCCTGCCAAAGTAACTCCCACGATCAAGATTACGCCGGATTACCATTTACAATCCAAATGCCCCTTATTTTTCACTTTCAATGTATCTATTAAAACCAATCCAATACCAGACTCAATAAAAAAGATGTTCTATAAAAATATTATATATTTTCAAATCAGCATTTCTTTTGTTGTGGGTATGGCCAAAAGGACAGACCAATAATAGAACTGAGCAATCACAAAGAATATTGCTAATAAGGGGATAAAATATTTAATATATATTAGAAAACTAAGGTGTTCTTGTCCTCATGGTGAGAACACCTTAGTATATATCAAAACTAAATTATGATAGGTGCGCAGCATTCCTATACAGCACATATGTAAACAAACATTGAAACAAACGACAATAGCAAAACAAATGCTATTTTTAATGCACCTTGATATTGCATCAATTTCTACTGATATAATTCTCTGGAAAAAACAGGTTCAATCATGAACACCGCATGCCTTCACAATCAGTATGATTGGATCAGGACATCGGATGATGTCCTAGACCTGTCCAATACATCTATGTGTGCAAAGGGGTCTCAGCCTGGGCCGCTGACCTGGGTCGCGCCCCCTGAGGGGTTCTCAACATTTCCATCTTCACTTTTTTTGCCTGCAAAACTATTCCAAGAAATTAGTTTTAAATCCCCCTCTATTTTTGTGGTTTTAATGCTTGCTGCATACACTTTGAGAAATGGGTTAATTGATGTGCTTTCAAAAAAGACTTCCAAGTGTTTGAGAGCAGATGAAAATTATTTAGCAGTCAACGTAAAAGGAATGCCCCACTTGTATGAGCTGAGTTGATGGACGTAGCGGTTAGAAATGGCGATGCTAAGGCGCTTTGGATACTCATTGTAGCCATTACAATGCCTCAGCTCTAAATTGCTGATATTGGGAATTTTTCAACAATTTCATCAACAAACATAGACATTGCTTGAATGAATTCACCGTTGTTTATACTGTCCTTGATTGAAACTATATTGACTCCAACCAGCTTGATACTCATTTTTTCGACACAAAACAATTGATCAGCATCAAAGCGCATTACATGTTGAAGTTTATTAATCGTGGCAAATGTGATTCCCAGTTCAGACAGCTTCGGGAATCCAACACTCAATTTGTTTTGCTTTTGCTTTTGCTGTTGTGTGATTATAAACTGCTGATAGTATTGAATTCTGGGAGAGACGTTCTGTGAACGTGTAGAAATAAAATACTATGTATAAAAGTGTATTGAATATATAAGTGCTATGCACTGGAAAAAGGTAAAGAACATATTACTTTGTTTGGTCATTATGTAACTTATTGATGATTGTGTGTTTGGCAGGAATAGCCAAGGCTGGCTAATCAGTTGATCACCATCAACCAATAAATATTCACTCTGATTGCTCTCTTGCTAAAATAGGTTGAAGTAAAATTTAAGTGATAGAAGCACAATAAACATTTGTCTTACATTTATAAAAACCCAAACTTAATATAGAAAGCTAGTATTTTCACAGCTGGAAAATCATCATGTATACCGAAATTTAATTATTTATTTTTCGAATATATTTCATGCAAACTGTCCGCTTTTGAATAACTGGCAGTTTTATTGTAATGAAAACTGATACTTCAGCAGTTGATATTATTATAAATAGCACAAGTACACCGAGTTAAGAAAAAAAGAGTTTATGCCGACGTGTTGTACCGAATATCAAGGCCATCCATCCAGGCAACTACGGCAGGCAACACAGAGCCAAACGAGCGGTTGATGCCCATGACATCCAGTCTATGCGGAGAGGTGCTATTAGCCTGCATCTGCTGGAGCATTGGCATCCGGTACAAGCCATCATCCGTGTGGTCATGGTTACCACGAGGCAAAAACAACGCACGGTCATCCGACCCCCGCTGTCCACCGCTGCTCGCCTGATTAACATCATACGCCGAGTCGGCAATAAAAATCTCATGTTGTGGGGAAATAGCCGTACTACTTCCCTGGTTGCTGGCGCAGCAACGCGGGGACGAAGAATGCTGCGAAACCGGAGTGCGCGCTACCATGTGGTCAATTGCCGAGGAAGTTTCACCTGCCTCCGAAAGTGCCGTAGCCGAGGATGTCTCACGCTTCCGCACGACAAACAACGACTCATCGATGATATCGACTGTTTGGCACAGCCCGTTTCTTTGCGTGTTGTGCTGGGCCATTGGCGTGTTTCTGCCGCTGATATCTATTCCGACAGCACTGTCGTAGTCCCGCCATGAGGCGTTCTCGGCGTCCTGAGTTGCGTTGGCACTGGCGTTGCGCACAAACACGGTCATTTTGTAGTTGTCGTGGCAATCGAGCCCCCCACCAGTATCAACGCCCTCGTCGGCGTCCTCGGCCCTGTGCTGTGACGGGCGGAATTTTGCCCAGGCCAATGCCTGTCCACGAACCATATCACGCTGTCTGATGGCCTGGTCGAGCGCAGTATAGTACACGTGGTGGACAAAATATGTAAGCAAAAAACCCAAAACCACATCGACCGTATAGTGATACCTGGTTGTCAGAACACTCATGATACCAATAAATGTGTGCACCACACTATATGCGATAAACGCCCAGTGGGTGGCATATCTCAGCCAAAAGAGTGTTGAAATGACAAGAATCGCAGTGTGTCCAGAAAATATCTTGTCCGTGCACTGGCCGATATTCCCAGCGAGAATATCAGGCGTGGCCTTGATAACCTGCCACATACTCTGTGGCACTGTGATCTCACATGTATTTATGGACGGGGGCAGCGTTGTGACGGATATTGTGATGGAGCGGATGAAATACAGAATGGCCACCATCCATGCTATGCGGCGAATAAGCGTCAGACGCTGTCTCCACCCAGTGGCCAGCACCGAGCATCCGATAATGCAAATGATGACCGAGGACCCAACGAGTTTGTCTGATATCCACGCCTGCTTCAGCAGCGGCAGCATTTCGAGAAACTGGTCTTGGATCATCAGATGGGCTGGCCACGGCGGACTCGGAGTGGCAGCAGAATCACTAGCGCTGCTGCTGCTGGTGCTGCCTGCGAGTGGTGAGTATTCGGACTGCTGCTGCTGGATTTGCTGGATTCGCCGCACCCACCGCATATCAGACCACTGCTGGCAGATGACCATCCATATACCAACGATAAAAAGTACTCCCCAGGCCAGCAGTGTCCGCATAAGCTCTTTGAAAAATGCTGGTGACTGAATAAGATCCAAGAAACTCCGCAGGCGGCGGAATAATACTGTGGCCACGGCCATGACTGTGTTTTTATTGAAATAAAGAAGCGCAAAAAATGTGAATATTAATAAAAGAAAAAAGAATAACAGATATATAAAAAAAATGCGTATATGGAATATAAATTATTAACCTGGAAAATATGGAAAAGAAAGCAACTGCGCGAAACAACTCACGATGAAAAAAAGGTGAAAGGAAAAAATGGAAAAAGGAATATTTTAGCGCTCATGATTTTATTATTATTATTGTTGCTTTTTGTTTTTCTTGCATTCACTTTTTTCTTTTCGCTCTATCTTTTCCATCATCTTTTTTGTGTGGCTTGTGTCTGCATTATTACAAATGCCTTTCTCTCTCTTTCTCAACTAAGCATTGTTCATTATATATACGTGTGTATATTCAGAAACACAGCCTAAATAAAAAACAGTATGTTGAATTGCCCTTATTTTTATTTTGTCAGCTTTCTCGTGTGCAGATTTACTTTTTTTATTCCTCCCCATCTCTATTGTCAACAACAATGGTTCAACCCTCCTTTTTAGGTATTGAATTTATTTCTTACACTTTATTTATTGAAGAAAAAGAAAAAGAAGAAAAAATATTTATTTACTATCATTTTTTCTTCTTACATTTGTGAGCAGCTAAAAAGGTCTTGATATTTTATTCTTCTAAATACATCAACACTGGCAAGTTGGGCTGCGTGCTTCGCCAAAAAAACACCTAAAGCAGTAAAATCATTATTGAGAATGTAAGGCCATACCGCTATGCTCGCATTTCTGCAACCCCCAACCCCCCAAAAAAACAAAATACCCATGATGCACATCAACATCAAAGATGCAAAAATAATGAAAAGGCATGCTTATTTTTGGCTGCATAGTGTCTTAATCACAAGGTCTAGTCGATTTAATTGGTTATAGCGGATCACAAGAGGATGCCGCACAGATTTTCCACGTGTTAACGCATGGCTGAGAACGCCACACAAATTATTATTTTGATAAAGTCGAGATAAAGCTGCTATGCAAATATACATATATATGTATATATGTATATATAAATGAGCAAAGTGCATTTGCAACTTTATATCTGCATATCAACAGATCGCATATATATAAAAAAGATGAGCTCACGCCCATGTTTTCATTGTGTAGTTAAAGAGTTTAAAAAAGAAAGGGTTAGAAAAAAGAATAAAAGAAAAAACAAGAACAACACGGTGGAGTAAAGGGGTGTGAGGATAAGGGTGGCCAAAAGCTAGCAGCTCTTATTTAATATCTAAAAGCCAAGGGTATCGACGTAGGGAGTGTTCTGCGACAGACCGATGGACACGGCAACAGGCTTGGACTTGAACACCCGAGCGGCAGCGCTGGACAGCTTAGTGGCGGCATCATCAACAGACTCAAGGGTGGCAGCGGTCTGGCCCAGGGCAATGTTGCTGAGGGCACGGATCTGACCCTGCTGCGTGGCCAATGACTCAGCAACATCCACGCGCGCGGCAGCGGCAGCACGCTGGATGGCCTCGCCGCTGGCAGAGACGATCTCGCGCTGGATCGTAGCAGCGACCTTTTCAACGGCAGCCTTGATACGCGTGTTGGGCGCAGAGACAACGACACCGACAAGACCGGCGTCAGAGTAAGCAAACGAGAAGGGAGCAATGCCAAAACCATCGGTGGCGGCAAGCTTGGCCAGGGGCAGGACACCGCTGGTCCACTTGATGCGGCTCTGGGCACCCAGGAGCGCAGCCAGCGACTGTGCCGAGGCGGGCTCGCTGGCGAAGGCCAGGGCATAGTGCGAGACGGGGGAGGCCGAGTCGTAGATCTGCTGCACACCACCGGTGAAGCTGGCAGCTGGGCTCGAGAGCGCCGACGCGGGAGTGACCAGCGACGAGAGACGCGACGAAGAGACAAGGTTGGCCAGCTCCTGGGCATCGACGCCAGTGGCAACAATGGCAATGCGGCCAGGGGCCAGGGCGGACTGAGCATACTGACGCACGGCATCACCCGAGCTAACGGGCGACGACTCAAGGGCGTAGAGCGAGTTACCCAGACCGCTGCGGAACGCCGCCTGGTGAACGCCATCGAGAGCACGCGACATTGGGTCGGAGCGAGCGCTCAGCGACTCAAAGCTAACAAGCTGCGCGACATCCTTGAACTCATGCTCGGCAAACTTTGTCGCCGCAGCAATATCGCCCAGAACCTCAACAAAGTAAGGCACAGCCTCCTTGAAGCACTGCACGGTGTACGTGATGTTCTCGCGCGTGGTCTCGGCTGTCAGCGTGGCGCCGTTGAGCTCGGCCTCGCGCACGGTGCGGAATGATGTGCGAGTCTGCGTGTTGCGGAATCCGAATGCCTTCAGGTAGTGGGCTGCGCCCGCCGACTCGGACGTCTCGAACCGCGAGCCTGCGTTGATTACCAGAGACACCGAAGCCAGAGCCGAGTCGGAGTTCCCAGACACCGCTGCGACCTTGATGCCGTTGGCCGTGCTGACTACAGGTGCGCTGGCGACCGACGCGTATGCGCGGGAAGCAATGGGTGCGACAATTTTGGCTGCAACCTTTGACTGAAACATTGTGGTTCTATAGGATAGCATGCAAGTTGAACTGTGTAAGTTTAGTGCACGGGTCATGATTCCTCGTAAATTTTAATACCCTAATTCAAGTTGAATGGCTGGGTTTATCTCTCGAATTTGCAGCATTCAAATTTGCGACAAATGGTTTGCTCAGTATTTTGTTTAGCCTACCTGTTGTTTATCTAGACCCGTTTTTAATTGCTAATTGGCAAACTTTTAATGGTGGATCCGCTGGTGAAAGAATGTCTCCAAACTCTTGCTTATCGTTGTGGCTGTACCGTAATTGACTCGTAAAAAGAGAGGTGCAAAAAAAATTGGAACAACAAGAAGAGGAAAAAAGAATAAGAGAAATCTTTGATTGACTGTCGCGCGATTGAAAGTATGTAAAGTAGAAAACAAGTTGAATAAAACGAAAAAAAAGAAAGAAAACTGTAAGGAATGTTTTTCGGTATCAACAAAAGATAGCCAAATCTACAAGGCCTTGTTGGTTGGTTTCTGAAACCACACACCCAGTAAGCAGGGTTAGAAGAGTCTACCGCTCTCAAGTACAATAGCATGCTTTTTTTATTCACAAAGTGGAAAAAAAGATGATCTGGGGTGGGGGCAAAAAGCTGCCCATTGGGTCGATAGTCTGAGGAAACGAAAAGATAAGATGGTTGATTAGATCGTGTAATCTGAACAAAAATTTATCTGACCGAGATTTGCTGGCATAAATTATGCGCACGTGTATGTGCAAACTAATGAATTTTAAAAGTTTTCAACGAGCGTCAGCGAAATATAGCAGGCACACTTCAACGCAAGCTTAAACACAACAATGTTTATTATATAGTAATGGTGAACATTAAAAAGGATAGAAATAGTAGGCAGCGGCAAGTGGGCGTAAAGACACCTGGTTGGAAGCTGGCAAAGTTCAATAGGAAGGTCGGGTGGCACCATCGGATATTGTGAGCTGAGGAGCTGATGCGGCAGAAATCATAAAAAGGTGTATGCAGATATTTAAACCAAAAGGACAATGGCTTGCAATATTCACGCGCACATCTGAATATTACAGTGCTAGACAGTAATTGATTCCCAAATTTTGCAGAAAAACAATACAACAGGAGAAGGATGTTTTTGTTCACTATACTGTTAAATGTTAAATGAGACAACTCAATTTAAAGATGGAGCCGAATTTGCACGTCGCGCTTTATTTTCAGGCGCCGACGTATTCCCAAGTCCCAATGCTTTTGTATATTCCGCCACTCTTTTAATAGACGCTCTTGTTGAATCAATATCTCTAATAATGACTTGTTTTCATTATTAAGCCTGCTTAGTTCTCCCTTTGTATAATAGTTTAAATTATTTTGTATTATCGTTGGAACATCTTTTGCAGACCGTATTGATTTTAGCATTTCAATCAACTCCCCAATATTTGTAAGCCCGTTTACTTTAATTCCAAACTCATAACCTTCCCATTGGCCTTTAACAATAATAAATAAAGAAGCACCTTCTGTTGATGTAGGCATAAAGGGGTGTTGTTTGGTATGTGGTGCCCAACACACAATTCAAGCCACTATCTCCCCCTTTCAAGAATCAAGATCGCCCTCATGGTCACTATACACATTTCTGTTATTGCTGGCTAACATCAAGGAACACCATGCTGTTTACAGCGCTGCCCCCCTTTCCCAATTCCTTAAGTAATTTTTGAGACTTGAATATATTAATTTAGACCCACATTTTTATAGAGCACGACATGGCACGCGTTCGGTGTTTTCCAATTTTTTTATTTAATTCGCTCCAAAACAATATTCAATTTTTATTGTTGATGTAGGTATAAGTATAAATAATACGGTCTGTAACGTTGTTATAAAAGTTGCCAATATATATATATTTTTTAAAAAAAACTAATGAACTAAAGGATGTATATTTGGCCACGTCTATTCCTTTTCATATTTATATAAAAGCAAACTATGAATAATTCATAAAAAAACAGGAAAATGGCAGCATAAAAAACTAAGCAATGGCGTCATTTTTATCTCCATCAATTTATAAAAAAAGGCTTTGTATACAAGAGGAAGTTCGCATTTAAATTGACATTACCCAAATTTTTGGACACCGACTTTGCTATTAAAAAGAAACCCCAATTTTTCAATTAATCATATTATTCTTCGCATACTTATTTTTTTTGCTTCCTCCATCTCATCCATGTGCAAAAAAATTGCGCGCATTAATAGGGATAGCGACTTGCTGTAGACGCAAGTGACTTAATTTTTTTATTTTTCCATGGGTTAATTTTAAAGGCTGAAACTTTAATTAGTGGATTACACAATGTAGATATCCATCTATTATATTGTCGTACGACAGTGGAAGCGTGACATAGATTATGCATTTATATATGCAAAAAATTGAAAATACAGGCACATGTTTGGTCACTGTCCTGAAAATCATCTGATAACCCCTGAATACACAAAACAATCGAGTTATTATTCAAAAAAAGTAGAAATATGAAGAGCATACTTATTCATTCTAGTGAACTTTACCTTTCTTATTGTACTTTATGTCAAACTCTTATTTTATTGAGATAAATAAAGTGAATCCATGTGAATAGTGAACAATTAAAGCAAGTTGAGTACATGTGAGTGAGAATGAATAACAATTGTTTATATTCTCATCTAATAAAAATATTTTTATGAGTAAAAGTGATTATGTATTTTGAATAGAGTAATTGTGTAATTGAAATTCAAATGATGTGGTAAGGGCATATAGATATTTTATTTTTGTGTATTCACTCCATGACGTAAATTAAAAAAACACACACATACACATGTAAACTATGCACAAGCATGTACCAACACCATGATAGCGATAGAGCGAATGTTGAGATAAGGAATACGTATAAATAGACAAATTGTCGTCTAGTTTTTTATGCTGTTTTGTTTTATATATTACCATATATAGACAGCAGAACACAATACATTTTTAAACAACCCTACACCTTTTACCCAAACACAGCTTTTTTACCTTCTGTAAAACAACAACAAGACAATTTAGCCATGCCACACAACGATACGCCCGGAATCCTGGAGCACGATTACCCTCAACCGCCTCGGCCACTCAGCCAAGAATATGACTAAAGGCAAATACGTAATATAATATAATATTAATTTAGTTTGGCTAGATACTTTTTATTTAGATTATAATATTACAACAAATATATATTTTTATTATTGCAGAGAAAGCTTGGCCTGGTTCATAACCCTGTGCAAAAAGGTTCTTGCGTCAGCCAACGTAGCCTTGGGCTGATCCACTACACAGAAGCAAACACTGTCACCATCAGATTTATTTGACATTCCAGAAACCCACCCCTTGTTCTGCATTCTCACGCAAATCTCATCACACGACCGTGTCAGCTCGCCATTAACCAAGCCCAAGGTCACCCTCACATCCGAAGACGTCTCCGAAGAAACACCGGCAGTAGATGCTGCTACGCCAAGCGACCCGGCAGCGTAGCCATTAAACGACTGATTGACAGGCACATTTGCAAGCCAATTGGCCTGCACCAGCGTATGGTCTTCCACGTACACAAAGGGCGGCAAGTTATGCAGCTTTGACGGCTCCCCGAGATCACGCACCGTAGTCGCATGCAGACTCTCGGCGTACCGCAAAATGCATCCCTCGATACGCTCTGCCTCAATGGCAGAAAGCGCCTCCTTTGCCAACTGGCTCTTCCGCGCCTTGCGACGCCCAGCGCTCTTCCTCCTCCGCTGCTGCTGCTCTCGCCGGCCACCCCCATGCGCGCAATCCGGCGCCACCTGCCCGCCATTGTCATCAGCATTGCCAGCGGTATCCGTGCTGGGTCGGCCAAGCACGAGAAAAAGCATGTCGCCATACTTGTACACAAAAAGCTTGCATGGGCCACTGCCCTGGTGGGGCATATAAAGCGGGTGCTCAGGCATACTGGAGCCAGCGGCGGTAGCAGCACTGGCACTGGCACTGACTGCGGTAGTGGTGTAGAGAAGGCGTAGGAGCCGTGAGTCGTAGAGCATGCCGGTGAGCGCGCGCGGCGCCAGTGTGATTCCGCGCGCACTGTCAACACCGACGCCGTGCTCGTACGCCGGCGGCATGTCGTCCTCCATTGCCAAGCCGAGCCGGCTGCGCGTCGCAGCGGACGATTCCGCCGAGCCCGCCGAGTCTGTAGAGTCTGAGGGCTGCCGGGCGGCGGCAGAAGAGTCTCCTGCGGGCATGCCTGGAAATGCGTGCTCACCGGTGTACAGGAATGTGGTTGTGGGGTCCACGCCAGAGGCACATGCTGTTTCCAGCACTTGGGGTAGCCTGGGCACGGGAGGCACAGCGGGTATGGTGGCAGTGCTGCTGCCACTGTTGCTGCTACCCCATGTCCATTGCGGCCACCAGGATCTAGCCGATACGCGCGTGTCCTCACGCAGCACTTGTGTCGACTCTGCTGTTGCCGTGCTGTAGTTGGACATAGCCGACGGTGCCCGCACATGCCTCGGCGTCGCCGCCCTGCTGGGCTGATGCTGCTGCCAGCTGGACATCAGCACCCCCATTGCGCTGCTCTGTGTCGTATTGGCTCTCGCCCTCGACGCAGTCACGTTGATGCTGCGAGCCATCATTACCGCCGGCGCCGCCACAGTTGCCGTGGTACGCACGGAAACACGCGACCCAACAGACCGCAGCGACTGGGCATCTGGCTCGACAGCAGCAGGAGCGGGCGCCGCTTCGGTGCTCTCCAGTGCCTCTAGGTCCGCCGCGCTGATCGTGTATTGCTCGGCCATTTGGTGCGGACTGGTGGATTCAAGCGCTGGGTCGGTTTCGGGTGGTGTCGGCGGGCGTGGCTCGACCAGAGCATCGACTGCGCGGGAGAGCGCCTGCGCAATGCCGCCGCGAGGCACAATGGCAGAGCCGGCAGAGCTCTCGGTGCCGCTGCTGTCCCCTGATGCACTCTCTACGCCGCTATTAACATTGCCACTGCCATTGCCATTGCCATTGCCGCCGCCAGCCCATCCCCAGAGCCAGCTGCCAGTCGACCCGGCTGCCGCCGCTGCTGCCTGAGCCTTCTTCGGCTCAACAGCCAACACCCTCTTTGGCTCAGCAGCCGGCACCCGCTTCACTTCAACAGCTTGCGCCCGCTTCACCTCGACAAACGCCGGAGCATACACGGCCCTGGCCCAGGCAACAACGGCACGCAGCCAATGGGCATTCGCATCACCGCCCATGCTCTCCCATACAACGTCCTCGGCGCGCCAAAGCACAACAACGCCAGCAATATTCTCGAGCGCGCTCAGGTCGCGCCAAAACTCATCAAAGCCGCCCAGACTAATGGCGCCCAGCCGCACCCTGGGCACCGGCGCAAGGCTGCCAACCAAATGCAGCTCGCGCTCCCACCTGCAATCCCAGCCACCAAGCGTGCGGCCAAAAAACGAGTCCAGCTGGCGCCTCACTGCTCTGCGCTCCGTGCGCGCGCGCTCAGCCAGGTTTCCGCCGCCAAAGAGCAGGATAAAGGCCGCCCACTCCTGCGCCAGCCACTGGCGCATTGCGCTGTCATCCAGTGCGTGATCCAAGAACTCCACTGCAAACGCGCCCTTCTCCTTGCCGTACGCCGCAACCCTGCGCGGCAAAACCACCGACAGTTGCACAAGGATGCCTTGCTCCGGCTCGTAAACCACCGTGCGCCGCTTCTCCGACCGCACCGTATGAAACCGCGACTGGTTCCCAGTAAATGTACGTGCAAAGGCAACAAGAGCTGTGGCCAGGCCAATCTCTCTCAGCTTTGTGTCCAGCGACACCACGCGTTCGCCGGCCGTCCCGGCAACTGCTGTGGCTACTGCTGCTGCTGGCGGTGTTCTGCTGGCATTATGGTTGTCGCCTGAGTGTCGCCGGTTGCGCCGGAGATGTGAGCTGCGCGAAAAATAGTCATTGGGTGTGCTCGGGTAGAATGCTGGGAGTGAGGCTGCAGAGTAAAAGAGTAGCTGCTCGTGCGATGTGTCCTCCTCTTGTCCGAGCTCTGGGCAGAATACTGCAAAGTGGGACAGTGCTGCCGGGTAAGTCTGGTCCATTCAACAGCAACAAAATAGAATCCTTACTTGTGCGAATTCAAGTCAGATTCAAATGGAAGGTGCATAAAATTCGAATAAAGAGAATTAATAATACAAATATGGAATTTTAGCAGCTGAGGAGAACAGAAATACGCAAACGCCTGATGCGCCTCAAGCTGCACTGTTACGAATCCCCAACCTGCGTGGGGTAGGCAACTTACAAGACTGTGCTTATGCGCTCACCTTTACACCTCATCAAAGGTAGTGTGCGTTAACGCCTTTCGCCAGAGGTAGGAAAAAGATAGCACACACGTGAGATACTTTTGGGCATTTAGCAGCGAAGTACTCTTGGATTTTTTGTTGGATATCTGTTGTCTCACTCTTTTCTTCAGCAGTTTACACACAATCGTCATCCATGATCATCCCCGGCCAAAAATAATAATAGAATTCAATCTCCTCTTTTTCTTTTTTTTCCACGCTTATTCGCACGCACGCATATATTCACGGTAAAAAAGGCCAACTCACACGCATACAACCCGCAAAGAAAATTTCCTGCTGGCTTTGATTTCGCTTCCTTAGTTTTTCCGCAATGAAAACACAAACTTTAAATAAAAATACATATTTTATTTCCCTTGTTCTCTTTTTTTGCTCTTCAATATTTTCCTTTTTCGATTTTATCTCACTACTTTTATTTTTATTACTCGAAATGCGCGCTACCGCAATTTACGCCTGCATAGCCGAAAACCCTGGCGAGATAACCTTTAACGCCACAGACGCACTCTCATACGTCACAGATTCTGCGGAGGATGGCTGGCTGGTCGCCACAGTGGACCGCACGTCCGACCGCGGTCTCTTCCCTGTGGTCTACACTGAACTGTACCCCGAAACAGGCGACGACCTTGTTTTTCTCAGAAAACTCCAGCAAGCCGGACTGCTGTCATCTACCCTCCGCTTAGAGCAATTCATCACTGTTCCCACAGTGCCTGTCGTGCCCGCCAAACCAGCATCACTGAAACTTATTTCTGCTAAAAAGGTGCCTCCGCCAGTGACTGCGCCCAAACCAAAAATGACACCGAGATCTTCATCCACCAGCGTGCAGTATCCGAATATGGCACCTGCGCTGCCAATCAAGCCCCTTGCAGTTGACCGGAGCAGCCCTGAATCCAGGCATGAGCGCGAGCGCGAGGCTGCACAGCAGTGGGAGGCCCAGCATGGAATCAAACACCAAGCCAAACTACCACCACCATCAATTTCTGCAAAGCCCTCGCGTCCACTTGGTGCCAGAGATGCTTTGCCGCCCACATTGCCCGCCAGATCCCCCTCGACCTCCTCCAGCAGCACGCAGTCTCTGAATGCACACACATTGCACACCCCAAGCATTAGCCCTGCTACAGCCAACGATGCCCCAGCGTTGCCCTTCAGCATCCACCGCCAGGCTTCCATGCTCTCTGCCGCCCCCATTATTCCTGTTGAGAAGAACATCCAGCCGTCGCCCAAGGTGCTCATCAGCCAGCTTAACCGCATGGGCTTTGAGGATAACTTTGACCCGAAACCATTTAAACCGCAGCCCGCATTGCTCAATGCAACTCTTGCTCGAAGTATTCCTCCTAGTACACATGAGCCTCCTTCTTCTCGGCCGCCGATGCCGATGCCACTGCCATTGTCGCCGTCGCCTGCGCCGTCTGTGGGCTCCGCTGGCATCCAGCTGACGGCCGCCCGGCATGTCCAAGGCACTCCCCGTGTGACCCGACCGGCACCGCCTCCTCCGCGCCCACCCGCCTCACGCAAACAGTCTGTGCCCGTCTCTGCCTACGCGCAACCACCCATAACAGCCACACAAGCCAGCAGCATCAACATTATCCCCCAAGACGCACGCATCCGGTACTCGCATTTGTTCGCAAGACTGAATAAGGAATACGGCCAAAAGAAGTTTCTCACGACTGAGCAAGTGGCCACTGTGGTGAGGCTGTGTAGATTACCTGATGAGCAGATGTCTAGGATCTGGGTGTTGTCCGATCGCCAACTTAATGGCCAATGGGGGCCTGGCGAATTCAACATTATTATGTACTTGACTGATTGCGCACTAAATCATGAACCAATTCCAGAAACCTTGTCTGTCGAGTTGTTGCATTCGGCATACAATTAACAAGCAAATAAAAAACAATTTGTCTGTTGTATCATTTATTTATTTTGATATTAATTAAACCCGGTGTTGCGCCAATTTAATATTTCGTCTTCCAAGTCCGAGTCCGCATCTGAAGAGGACGATGACGAAGGAGGAGGTTGATCATTTTGCTCATTTTGCTCATTTTGGAGCTCGGCTTTAATGCGACTGTGCAGCTCCAAAAGCCGCTTTGTGCGCGTCTCCCAGATCTCGCCCTGTCTATCCACATAGCTCTCCGCCATAATATCATCAACCAGCTCGTCCGACTCACCCGACTCGTTCGCCTTATCCTTTACTCCGTTCGAAACCTCCAGCTGCAACACCTCGTCTTCAAACGCCGCCAACTCACGCTCCAACCCATCACCACTAGCACTGGTGGTTTCTTTCTTTGGCGCTTGAATCGGCCGGCCATCTTCTATTTCCACTTTCATTTCATCATCGCTCTCTGCTTTGCTGGGGTCTACACCAGAATCGAAAAACCCGGCAGGCAAACCCCCTACACCATTATTATCTGGCGACTCACCATCCGACGCCCTATTAATTTCACTGTCGCTCTCTCTGCCACTTTCACTTTCGCTGCTGTTGCTGTCACCGTAATTGACTAATGCCAGATTGTGATTATCGGTTTTCTGCCGTTTATTCGAATCCTCAATAGCTATGTGCTTAGTTTTATGAGTATCCTTGGTATCTTTTGTACTTGATATGTTTAATTTCAATACACCAAAGGCTGCTTTTGCCTCGTCCTCATCTGATGTCCTTTGTCTCTTTGTGGGTATTTGGTTTTGTTTCTGCTGCTGCTGCTTTTTTTGCTCACGTGATTTTCGAAGTAAATCTCGTGCTGACAACTGTTTACTGGACATGAATACAAAAATAAATATAATGATAAAGATAAAGATAATGATGAAAGTGAAAGTGAAAATGAAAATGTATTAATATTTTAAACAAAAACATCGTAAAGAAAAATTGAAAATTGAAATTTTTCATGTTGCTTTATTAACCCCCTTATGAGGATAAAGTAAATATGGGCAAAGCTCGGTCCGGAAAAATTGAAAATTGAAAATTAACAAAAGTATACGATTTTGCTTGAATAGCATCACGGGAGTAATGGGAAAAGTGCACGTGAATGTCATGCGAGTACACGCTATTTACTGTCAAGCTTGAGGATCAATATTGTACCAAACTCAAATTTGTGTCCAACAAAATGTGTATAGTGAAGCGCTATTTTTATTCTTATTTTTTATACAATTTAATTATATCTTTTCTATTAGCTTCCTTACCAATGATGTGATTAAAAGCCGTCTCTATAAAATTTTTATAGTAAACCCCTTTCTTACAGTCAAATATAATAATTTTAAAGAAGTTGCTATTACAGTAACTGTTGTATTAATGCAATACATAATTGTAATATCATTATACATGTATTTTTGGTAAAAAGCTACTCCTCAATGAGTTATTATTTATTGTGTTGTGACATTCTTTTTAGTTTCTGTATCAATCTTTTGCAAATATACATTGCCATCCGGAAATTTTTGGTTAATCATGATTGTTTTTATAACATCCCAATTATTATTTTCAAGTGTAGTTAGTACTTTATATTTATAGATACTTTTGTTGCTGCTATCCGTATTGGAGTATTCGTATATGCACAGGACCTTTAATTTGTTTGACATGGGTAAAGTAGCAATGAATTTTGCTTGGGGTTGCTTGAAAATACCTGTTCAGAATTCTTGTTTAAATAGGTATTTTATTTAAAAGTAGTAGTAGCAGCTGGTTAATGATGATGAATAAGTTTTAATTTTGATACCAGCGGCATATGTGACAAAATTTATACCAATAATACATGCATATACTTTCTTACTCATTTAAACATTCAAACTATTATGTAAGAGGGGGTGTGGAGCACTATTATAGTAGTGTCAGAAAAGTGGGGGCGTTGATTTATAAGGGGTTTTATTACTAATGTTTCTAAACTACTACCAGCGCCGGCCTCTTATATATGTGTCTCGTCGCCTTTGCTGTGCGCATTGCCAATTGTGCACTCCGTTAGCGAGAACTGGTTCTTCTGTGAGCGGACCGGTGTCTTGGCATGTCAATGTTGTGGTCTTCGCATATGTGCGCTCGTACGTGTACATTGCAAAATAGGGAGCATATCTGGGCATCATTATTATGCCTCCCTAATTTACGCCTGCATAATCCAATTAGTACCTTATCAATCGGCATGCAGATGGAAACCTGTTTCATGATTCTCAACCTCGACATCCACTTTTATATCTTCAGTCTGTGCAGCATAACTAATAAAATTCTATTTTTTATTTTATATTATTCGAAGCAACTTAACAGGTTTCTTTTTTTTGCTAAGGCTCCGCCCCATTTGCACACACATAATATAATAAGGCAAACTGCACATGGCCCCCTTTTTACTTTTATATAAAACAATTTGTTTACTGTTATGTAAGAAGGGGTGGGAAGCACTATTGTGATAGTGTTAAATAATGGGTGTGGAATTATAAGATGTTTTATTACTAGTGTTTCTAAAGTACTATTATCGCTGGCCTTGCCTTATATATATCTCCTTGTCTTTGTGGCACTCACTGGCAGTTGTGTGCTCTGTTTGCGAGAACTGGTCCTTATGAACGTAACCCGGGTCTCTGATATGGCATAATTGGCATGTCTGTATTCTTGCGCCCAGCACATCCATTTTGGGACAGGCAGTATGTCCGGATGTCAATTGTGGCGCCTAATTTGATCCCCTGTGATTTGGCCCATATCAGATCCATTTGTGAGCTGACAAGAGTCTGTCTTATGATTTTCGCCCTCAGCGTCTACCTCCATATACTTGGGCTGCGTAACATTATTTGTTACTTAACTTTTAATAAAAATAGAATAACAGGTTTGCTCCCATGAATAGAAAATTTGCAACAATAAAATTGTAAAATAAAAACTTTGAGACTTTATAATTTAATTAATAAAAAACTATTGCCTGATAATTATTCTTTGACTCCGGGCCTAAATGAAAAATAAACCTTTATATAATGAATCTCTATGACATACTAGCTCTATTTTCTTTTTTTAATTAGCAGAAACCACATAAAAATTACAGTTTATTGGCCGCAGCTGCCTGTGTTTTCCGATCGATAGAATACTTTAAGCTGACCAAAATAATATTACATGTTAAAAGAGTAAATCAGTTTACACACACTCTGCTTTTCTAATTTTTTTGAATGTGAAGATGCTATCGATGGCGACTGGTAGTAAAAATATTTATAATTTAATTAAATGAAAAACCGTTTACTTACAGCAGTTTTTACCATGGGGTTTTTTTGCTCTTATCGATGAACATGGCCAGTGTCTTTATGTGTGCATTTATAATTAGTTAACTGAATAATCTAATTTTAGTTTTGTTAAATTAAAGTATAAATACCACTAATTTATATTATACTCATTATTTTAATATACAAACCAGCAATGTCTTTATTGTTCTGTTCTTGGCTTGTTGTGTCAACGAGGCTTCAATAAATATTCTTAACAAACGTAATGGCTATCCGGGCATTACACATTACTGAATGCACAGAAATGCTTTAAATCCTGCACTTTAAAAAGCCAACCTACTTTTACAATAAACTATAGCAGGGTTTTTTGATATTGTTGTGCAGCCCAAAGGCATGGAAGTGGATGTCGAGGTTGAGAATCATGAAACAGGTTTCCATCTGCATGCCAATTGATAAGGTACTAATTGGATTATGCAGGCGTAAATTAGGGAGGCATAATAATGATGCCCAGATATGCTCCCTATTTTGCAATGTACACGTACGAGCGCACATATGCGAAGACCACAACATTGACATGCCAAGACACCGGTCCGCTCACAGAAGAACCAGTTCTCGCTAACGGAGTGCACAATTGGCAATGCGCACAGCAAAGGCGACGAGACACATATATAAGAGGCCGGCGCTGGTAGTAGTTTAGAAACATTAGTAATAAAACCCCTTATAAATTAACACCCCCACTTTTCTGAAACTACTATAGTAGTGCTCCACACCCCCTCTTAGATAACAGTATCCAGTGCGTCATTTTATTAAGAAATATATTTTTCAATTTCAGCAACCTGCACATATTCAGTCACACATAATTTGTAACTGTCAGCAAATTGTTGTTTTCAAAGTCTGTAGAATACTGAACCAGCTTACACAATGCTAAGTATATAATACTAGTTGGCAAAAACGATATTTATGTGTATTGATTGCACAAAATATACACAGCACTTGGCATTATTGCGTGTTTCCCATTATTTCAATACAGCCAAACCAAATTAATTTTTACATAATAACTTTTGTCCATCAATTAAATGCATGCCTTATTTGGTTTTTGAAAAGAAGCAAATCACAGGTGCCAAGATATTTTGCTATTATATTAAAAAGAACAGGCGTACGACCAACCTCCCTACTAGCACTTCTTTTTCAAAAGAAGTGCTAGCTCAAGTAATTCGCCTTGTTAGCTCAGTTGGTTTAGAGCGTTCGGCTTTTAACCAAAACGTCGTGGGTTCAACCCCACATGGGGCGCAATTAACAACAAAGGTGTTGGCTAGTAGTTATTCATTTTTTTGCTTAAGCTAACCACACGTGTCAAAAGTAAATGTTCTATTCTTCTAAATTAAAAATTAAGCAAATCTACAATTATTAACTAAAAAAACTAATGCAAGTTGAACAATTATAATCATTGAGCTGCTATATTGTTGGTTCAGCCATCAGTCCCTATTGAAATAAAGTTTAATAAGCGTGTTCTGGAAAAGCTGTCTATCACATAAGCAAAGCCCAGTTTAAACTCTGGCGGACGCTTCCGCCGCCAGGCAATTAGCCCCAGGTCTAGAATAATTTTTTATAAGGGCATATAGCCAGTTCTGCAATCGAGCCCATGCTGGGCAAGGTGGGGCGCAGTAGACATCTGGTTTTATTTATTAACTTTAGCTTGTGTGTTTTGCTTGTTTTATATTTTGTTTAATAGATCTAAAATGTGTGCACCATTAAGCAGTTTACGCTTGTCACTTACGCTTAAGAGTTAATTTGTCGGATTGTTTTAACACGATTCCAACAATATATTTGGAGTTGAGCGGTGATTTTTTGCTACTATTATATAAATCAAATTCAGTTGACTTCTCTTTGCATTCAAAAAAGTGATATATAATTTTATCTAATAGTTGTTCAATTGTCAAATCTTTTCTTACAGTAATAGTACTTTTTTTTTATTATATTGAACTTCAAATGTTATGTTCACATAGAAACTGATGTAGACAATTTTTTTATTATTTTTAATATTTTTATTTATAGATGATTTAGCACCTTCAATTTCCATGCTATTTACTGAAATGCTATCCTTATTGTTTTCAAATACAACCTCTTTAAAAAACACATTGCCATCAGGATGTGTTTGATTATTTATAATTTTGTTAATGATAGACTTCCAATCATCATCTTTAATCGAAACAGTTAGTCCATTGGCATAGCCGCTTTTATCAGGGCAATCGTATTTGCAAGTGACGCTTAATTCCTCTTGTGGCATGGGTAAAGTGGTGACAAAGATTTTTTGCTTGCTTGGAGTTTCTTGGTTGCCTGTGGTTAAAGTAGAAATAATATTAGTATACTATAAATCAAAAGTGAGTAAGAATAATGCAGTTGATGGTAAATAAAAATGGATGTATAATTTGCGGCAAACAAGTATTTATAGTAAAAATGGGACAGGTATTTTATCTACTTTTCCCACTTTTTTCCTTTCCTCACTTTTTTTCTCTCCTAGGCATTTTTCAAACTAATAAAAACATGACTGTTTTTTTTGAAAAAAAATAAGGGGCAATGCACTGAGCGCAAATTTTTTCTCAACCATTTTTCTTTTGTATATGCCTATTAACAAATAAAAAAGTTTTACGCACTGCTTGTTGGGATCTCTTTTAAAAGGCCGTCTTGTTTTATACAATGCTACATTATGATTTATTTATTGGTTTTTATTTATTTTTAAACAATTTTTTCATGTGTGCCGGCTGATGATTGCATTATATAAAGTATGGTTGGGGATGCTGGACACAATGGACAACAAAATATTTAAGGATTCAATGTATAAGCTTGTTATCGATGATGACTAGCAGGTAAATTAAAAATCTGAATTTATTATTGAATAAAGACTGCCAATTTTCTTTAAGCCTACACCATTTCCGACGGTTCTATTAAGACGGGAGTTTTTTATTCGTATGACTTGTTTTTCCTTTTTCTCCCTCTTTTCATCACCAGAATATCCCCAGCTGATACAAATACGTCATTGAAAATTTTTTAATAGATTTTGAGCTTTACACTTTGTCTAGCTCACTATGTCCATCAGTCTTATATCATGGATGCGCTTAATTAAAATAATAAGGAAGCTTGGCAGCACGTCTAATGATTGCGTTTGTATGTTCAGTGGTCGGCGAACAGATTGATTAAGTAAATTTGGTTTTGTAATCCGCTAAAGTTGATCAGCAATAAAAATTAGTCTTGTTTTTTATTCTTTAAATTCAATACCAAAGCACGTTTCTTTTAGCTCAACATGCTTGGACATATTTTTCCATAAAATATTTTATTCTAATTATTTTTCTAATAGTTCAACATTGTGTATTCGACGCTGTATTTGACACGGTGAAAAGAATAGTAATCTTTTTTCGAAGAAAAAAACTTACAAACTCGGTGGTTTTGAGTTAGGTTTTTTATTCATGTTGGACAAATTTGATTGAGCGAAGACCGGTATTAATTTAGCTTAATGTGGGTAAAAGCTGATTTGTATGATTGTGTAAGTGAGCGGTAGAATTTTCAAAACGAAAGCTGATTGGACAGACTTTTGGCTTTTTGTTTTAATTTAGTCATTTGTGATTGTTAATCGCAATCCCAAAGAGTAAAATAACCCGAGTGGCCTGTATTTCATTTTTTTTTACCAATTGACCTGTGTCCATGATGCTGACAAGAAATAGCCCATCCGCAGAATCTTATATTTGCGCTGAGGGGGGTATAGGAACAGAAGAAGAAACTGTTTATGGAAAACCAAAACTCGTATATGGTATTGTCTCCCCAAAAACAACCACACAGACCATGACAACTTTGTTTTATTTGTTTTCTCCTTTTGGACTATACTCCAAATAGGAAACCATGTATAAAAAATAATGGACAGAGAGACAAATGCATTGATGGAGCCGATATCACACACACATTTTTTTTGTTGGTAGCGTCAGTATTGTTGTCAGTATTGTTGGCACTATTGTTGGCACTATTGATAATGCGAACAGCACTTTTAAGTATCGAATAACTCGAGGACGTCACGGGTGAAACGAAGCCATATGTACACATGTGAGATTTCGGCATTGTAAAATCACATGCGTGAAAAAATCATGACAAATACTCGGCCCATTTTCTATTACCTCGCAATTTTTTTGGGTCCAAAATATTGATTATAAAAAATGATATGCGCACGAGCCGCTCACGAGAATGGGAAATCCCCCACGCTTTTTTCCCACACGCGCACACAACCATTCTCTCCGCCCAAAAAAAGAAGGCATGTGAAGAAATGTGGTAAATGAGGGATTTGCAGTTATCCATTTTAGGATATTAAGGCAATTGTGGGATCAAACAAGAAGCACTTTGGTTCGAATTAATATAGTGACAAGAGTGTAAAAACAGCTTCACCGATGGAAGGTGGATTAATGCTTGCACATGCTTTTTTTTGTTGGTCGGGCACGAGATTGCAAGAAACAAATTTTCTTTAAATGGAAAGTTGATCAGCAACAGAAGCAGCAGAGTAAAAAAAAGATAAGGATATGGCTGACATCACATGCGCGCTATTTGCTTGTTTCTCAGAACGGGAACCGCATACCTGCCTCCCAAATTTAGCAAGCAAACAATCGAATTAGGAAATAGGGAGGTGTTGGCGCTGGCGCTGGTGCTGGCGCTGACATAGGTCCCAGGATCGACCATCCCTGCCCGTCTCCCTCTTTTTGCTAGGCCATTTATGTGCTGGAAATAATAGTGTTAATACAGTGCTGAAATAGAAATGGGCCAGTGACTTTGGCCATTATTTGCCGTCCGCCTCGTCCGTCAGTGCATTGGTGCATTGGTGTGTTGACAATGCCAGCAATCCGGCATCTGTGCACTTTTGGCGATGCCAGAAGCTGGGCGTGCCTCGCTCTCCCTTCTCCCCTCCCAGAATGGAACAATGCTTATCGCCTAGAGCATACAATCAATTTGTTTTATCAGTAATTTTTCTACTCCTTTGGGTTTGCTCAGGCGCCTGACAATGGCATTGCGCCGCCTCTTTTTCAAATAGAATTGTTCTGTTCTGAAAAATAAACTTTGGGTATAAAATCGCTAGCATTCGGCCAGGACGAAGGACAGAAGCTGCACACACCCTCCCCCCTCCCTTCCTTTTTATATTGTACTGTAGAGAGCTTGACCAGTCTATTCCCAGCCTTTAATTGCTAATATTATCTTATTTCACTCTATTGAATTGTAATCTTCCATCTATTTTTCGTTCGCTTATTGTTTGTTTATCGCAGCTGCCCAATACACACCCACCTCTCCCAGCCACAATATGGGCAAGAATTTCCAGGCCTACTTTGTGGGCGCTGTCTCCGCCCTCGGCGGGTTCCTCTTCGGCTACGACATTGGCGTCATGTCCTCGATTCTCGAGATGGAGTACTGGAAAGTCTACTTCAATAGGCCATCGTCCGTCGAAGTCGGCGTCATTGTCTCTCTTCTCACAGCCGGATGCTTTGTCGGTTCGCTGGCAGCCGGCTG
The DNA here is from genome assembly GCF_025024165.1 of Kickxella alabastrina. Lineage (NCBI taxonomy): Eukaryota > Fungi > Kickxellomycota > Kickxellomycetes > Kickxellales > Kickxellaceae > Kickxella > Kickxella alabastrina. Next base: position 761,019 of record NW_026251477.1, on the reverse strand, counting down.
GATCGCTGACAAGTTCTCGCGCAAGCGCACCATCATGGCCTCCTCGCTCGTATTCTGCCTGGGCGCGGCAATCCAGTGTGGCTCGCGCAACCGCGGCATGCTGATCGCCGGGCGCTTTGTCGCCGGCCTCGCCGTCGGCTGCCTCTCCATGACCGTCCCCGTTTTTCAGTCTGAAATCGCACCAGCACACATTCGCGGCCGCCTCGTCTCGCTGCAGCAGTGGGCCATCACCTGGGGCCTGCTTATTGCCTTCTGGATCGACTACGGCTGCCACTTTATTGACAGCGATGCCTCGTGGCGCATCCCCATGGGTATCCAGATTGTGCCTGCGCTTATTCTCTTTGTCGCCATGTTCTTCATCCCGTACTCTCCGCGCTGGCTGGTCGACCATGACCAGGCCGAGAAGGCCCACCAAGTGCTTGCGCGCCTGCGCGCCAACGGCGACATCAACGCGCCCGAAGTCCTTGCTGAGCTCGAGGAGATCAAAGAAGCTGTGCGCGTTGAGCGCGAAACTGCCGTGCGCAGCTACATGGACCTTCTGCGTTTCCCCATCCGCCGCCGCATCATTTTGGGCGTGGCCATCCAGGCGCTGCAGCAGCTGACAGGCATCAACGTGATCATGTACTACGCTACCAGTATTTTCAAGCAGTCCGGCTTGACTGGCGACAACGCGTCGCTGATTGCTCAAGGCGTCAACGGGGTTGTCAACATGCTGGCCACTGTGCCAGCCATCCTGTGGATTGACCGCTGGGGCCGCCGCAAGACGCTGATTTTTGGCGCATTGGGCTGCGGCCTGACGTACTTTATCAAGGCTGTGGCAACTGGTGCCACGCAGCACAAGACCTACGATGAGGATGGCTCGCTCAACCTTAACTTGCCCAAGGGTGCTTCCTACCTGGCCATTGTTATGATGTATCTCTTCGTTGTCTCTTTTGCTATGTCCTGGGGCCCCATTGGTTGGATCTACCCGTCCGAGATTTTCCCCATGCATATGCGGTCAAAGGCTAACTCCATTACCACGGCGTCCAACTGGCTTTTCAACTTTGTCATTGGACTTGTTGCGCCCATTTTGATCAAGAAGATCACTTGGGGGTTGGACCTTATCTTTGCCATCATTATGTTTGCGTCTGTGGGTATTATTTACCTGTTCTTCCCCGAGACCAAGAACCGCTCGTTGGAGGAGATGGAGGTTATCTTTACAGGGTCCGCTTGGGCGCATAAGGATCGCAAGCGTATTGATGAGTATGATATTACTGTTCAGCATAATATTGATGCAAAGGTGGCTGACAAGTCGTAAACTATTAATCTTTTTTATTGTTATTAATCTTTTTTGATAATGTATTTGTTTTGTCTTCTTGTCCAATTTAGTTTATTGAAAATTAGTGAATATTTAGCTACAGCACATACCCATAAAACAATTATTTAATTCAATTCGATGACTGCATTGTTGAGCAGTCTGGTAAAATGGAAGCGAATGTCGAAATTGAGAGTTACGAAACGAGATTTCATCAATATGCCGATTGACAGGGCATAGATGGCAGCATGTAGGATTAAATCAGGGGACATACTATTGGCACCCTGATATGCCATCCCCATTTGATAATGTATATGCATGGATGCGCACATATACGAAGACCACAACATTGACTTGCCAAGATACCGGTCTGCTTGCAAAAGATCCAGTTCTCACCAATGGAGCGCACAATTGACAATGTGCACAACAAAGGCGATGAGGCACGTATATAAGATGAGGCCGGCCCTAGTAGTATTTTAGAAACATCAGTAATAAAACCTTTTATAAACTCATCACTACTTTTTAAACACTAGACAACTAATGTTCATCACACCCCCTCTTATTATAACACCATCCTTAAATAAAGTCAAATTACGTGAAATTTTTGTCCATAAATAATTTATCGAAGAACACAAGCTGACTTATCCGCATGTATCTATTATTTAATTCGAGTAAATATAGGTGTTCGGTTGCAGTAGCATGCTTGGCTGGTACAATCAACATAACCAAAACGTTTTACTAGGCCGATTATATTATAATACTGTTTCCACATGTTGTTAATTAATTAATTATGTTAGATTTTTGAATAGATTCATGTTATACTATATATAAAAATATGTGAAAGTGTATTATGAAATCAGCGGCAATTCGTCGCGTCCATAGGGTTCCCAATCCATTTTAAATGGCAATGGCACCGCTAGTCCATTCCAAAGAACCGAGTCCCTCCCAAAGATTCTTTCAAACGTCACGCCAGGCAAGACAACTCCAAGCTCATAGTTATTAACGTATACTTTCCTTGTAGCTCTGCTGCCACCTCTCAAATGGCCCCAAGCACCAGGCGTAAAATTATGACTTCCCAAGTATATCCATCCATTCCTGCCCATCTCGCCAAACCTCGCCAATATAATCTTTGAATGGATCAAACAGTCTTTGTAAACCGGCTCAACCTTATAAAGACAATCCTGCGGAAAATGGTTGTCAAAATAATATGATGACTGAAATTTGATACTTTGGCGCGCACTCGACCCAAATTTATTTACCTTGCCTTGTGTCTGCGTATGAAACCCTACATGCACTCTTTGCGAGAGTGATCCTGTGGATGTTGCAGGCGATAATAGATGGCGGAATTCCTGAGCGCTGTCAAGTCCAAGCGCCGAAAGATAAAAGTCTGAGAGATACTCAGGAGTCAGCTTGCCCATGGATGAGCCGTAGCAGCAGTGGTGGGTGGTGAGCCAATCTCTTTGCTGCTCCGGAGAAAGCGATTTTCGGATTCCGATCGTAACTTGTGCCAAACGAGCGAGTCCATATGCATCTGCATGAAACTTGCTACGCCCCGCCATGCTTGGCACAGAAGTCACCAGCTGCGCCTTAACCTTGGAGAAATCCACCATGTCAAGCTGTCCGACGGCCTGCTCGGGCACGCTAAGATCGCGCAGGGCCTGGGCCAAAGTCAAACCAAAACCATACAGCTCGCGCGGCTCATCCAAAAGGGGCAAATCCTGGATAAAAACGATATTGCCCAATGCCGTCCAATCAATACTCAGCAAATTAGCAGAGGAAATAACCAAGCGAATATGCCTGGGATAAAACATGAGCATTATTTTACTGTGCATAATTGGAAACCTTTGGTCTGCAAACTCTGGGTGAACTATGGTGAGCCTGCCTGCTTGGTATATTCCGCGACGATCTATCCGCGGATCATAATGCTTTACTATGAGCAGTTTGGTTGTATCGGCAAAGTGCGGTAATAGCCAGTCCAAGTCTAGAACAAATGTCGAAAGGATAGCCTTTTGTAAATTTGGCTGGATAAGGTCGGAAAGCGATACTGTAGTTGATGTGATGGGTTGGTCTTGGTACCGGGTCAGCCGGACGACTCCTGTCGGATACTGAAGCACAGGCGATACTGCCTGCGTCGGTGATGCTGATGTGCGTGCTGAACCTGGCCGCGGTGAGAGCTGCGGCAAAATGGTGTGTGGAGATCGCTGTGATGTTGCTGAATTGGGCGGTGGCAGTGCTGGCTGGAATGAACAATGCGATGTCTGGGCCAATGTTGACTGTGGTGGCGCTGATATAGGCAGTAGCTTGGCTGGTGTTTCTCCAACAATTAACACGTCATCGTCTGACTCAGTATCCGAAATACACACCGCACCTTCATCAAGCAAAGTGTCAAACTGCGAAAACTGCAATTCCGCAAACTCGTCATCGCTATTTGGTTTGTCTAAGTTGTGAGACATTAATTCAAGAATAAATGTAGTTGATTTGTGAATTAAGAAGGCGAAACGATGCGAATTTGAAGTTGGGATTAATGATTTTTAATATAAAAATCGGTTATTTTAATTTGGCTTTTTAAAACCAATTGTGATTTGTGGGACCAATTCTCGCAGTCAAGGCGGGTTGTTGCATTAAACTTTTGGGTTTTTGGGGTCACATGGCCATTTTTTTATTTTTATTTTATTTTTGCATGCGGCATTCTTCTATTATCAAATTTCTTTTGGATATTGTTCTTTTGCAATTTTAATGTCCACACACCCTGTGTATTGCGCGCTTTGTATTATTCACGAATAGCCTTCTTTACTACATTGCTCCATGAAAAAAATATTATTGTATTATTTGTCAGTTGGCTTCAAGCAAAGATATAATATAATGTGGACATAAAATTATTATAATATGTTAGCTGAAAGCGACGGGCGCACTTTCATTTCTCAACATGCTTCTCAAATTATTTCTTTACACACACATTTTTTCTTTTTATATTATTTTTCATTATCCATGTTGGTACTTAAAATAGCAGTGCTATTTCTGTTATTCACAATTGCTGCTGGCAGCTCGCCCACACCCACCGCATCACCTCAACCCACTCAGAACGAGGCCGCAATGGAAAGCTCTATCATGCAAGCAATATCGGTTTTCAGAACGACACGCACCAAAAAGACCATCACAATCACAAGCACGTCTACCAAGACAATTCCGCGCATTAAAGCTATCGAGACGGCAATAATGGCATCATCCACCCAAGCCCCTGTCAAACATGTTGCTTTGGATACTGGGTCTGTACCGACCATGGATTCGCTCAAATGGTCCATTATGAACCAAATTATTATTGTGAAAAGCATCAAGCTTGAATTGGCTTCCCTTGTGACTCAGATTGCGGGCCATCCGAGCACAACGGACACAAATGCTGCTGAGATATACCCAAGCACTACTGGTACGACGCATACTAGCCCATTAACCGAGATGCCAGACAAGGACAATGCTGTGACTAGAGGCAATAATTTGATCTCAGTCGCATTGCCAGTGCAAATAGCCAGTACCCTCACAAAACAAATAGCCATGCAACAAACTACCTCATCATCATTTGTAATCCCAGTGCCAACCACCAGTGCCGATTTGAAAAAACCTAGTTCAGCAACAGTCATGCGTATTACATTGCCCCCTACTTTGATATCAGCCAGCGAGAAGCCGAATAATGCCGAGAGTAGCTCACCAGCATCGCGTTCTTGGCTATGGCGCAATATGTGACTCTAGAGCTATTTTCACATTTAACTACTTTGAATATAATAAATATCATTTGCATTGATTGGTATTAAAGTATGGAACGTCGTCTCGCTCGAATGGCTGCCACACATACTTGAAAGGCAAAACCAGCGGCTCTCCCCTCCAGCTAACGCTAGCGCGGCTATCCTTATTGCCATTCTGGTCAAGCTGGTCGACAAAAAGCATGTCGTTCAGCACAATGCCAAACTCGTAATTGTTAACATAAATATCCTCTCCGCTCTTCACCTGCAGCCTGCCCCACGCGCCAGGCGTAAAATTATGGCTCCCCAAGTACATCCACCCACACGTCTGATCCCCACCGACCCGAGTCAAAATAACCTTCGCATGCACAATGGTCCTGCTAAAATGCGGCTGAACACGGAACATGTGTGATTGAGGAAACTCGCGCGCATTAAATGTCTCCGGCCGAGCATAAATATATTGACTGCAGTCAACATCATACCTGCACTTGTCCACTTGCTCCTGGGTATGGAAGGCCACGGCAATGTCAATGAGATTATCGGGCACGGTATTTTTCCACAGCGTATCCCGGTGGTGCCGGGGATTAATACCATGGGCGCACAAGTAAATATCACGCAGCCAGCGGTGATCCAGGGGGCCCAGGGATGATCCCACACAGTACATGCGAGCATCGGGCGTAAACTCGTAATCTAATAAAGTGGTGTTGGGCTTTTTGATGCTTTTAATAACCACAGCCAGCCGTTCCATCCCGTACTCCGCCATATTCATATTCATGCGCTGGCCGCCGGTTGGCACAGAAGTCACTATTTGCGCAATGGCCGTTGAGAAATCCACGCTATTCATCCACCCAATAATCTCGAATGGCACGCTCAGATCGTGCAGCGCATATGCCAAGGACATGCTAAACTCATTGGCTGGAAACACCAAAGACGGGTCTCGCATAAAGTCTTGAACAAACACGATGTTTTGCAAAACACTCCAGTCGTCCTCGGCCAGATTTGCTGAAGATACGACAAAGCGGACAAACCCTGGGAAAAACAAAAGCATTATTTTGGTGTGGATTATCTGGACCTGCGGTCTGGGAAGCTCTGGGAATACCCGGATTATTCTTTGGTCGGCTGGTCGTGCGTTGATGGTTTTGTTGGATATAAGGGTTAGGCTTGTTTGCGAGCTGAAATGCCCAAGTAGCCAGCCTTCGTCTACAATAAACCCTGTCATGAGCGCGTGCTGGAGAAGGCTGCCATTGTCGTCATATAGTATGTCGGACAGCGATAACGATTCTTCAGCTTTGTTTGGTACGCCACGCATCTTTGTTCGTCGCACAGCTCCATTATTATATTTTAAGTTGGTTTGGGAAGAAAAAGACATTATCAAATTGTAAATAAAAAATATAATAATAATTACTTTGTACGATACTATTTAAAAGAAAACTTGAATGAAAATTGAATATTATTTTGGAACAAATTAAATGAAAAATTAGAAAACACCGAACGCATACTAAACAACACCCCTTGCGGTGACCAATTATGGACCTATAAGCCTGGATGAGTTATTTGATCATATTTAAAAAAATGAATCATGAAGAAACATAAAATAAATGATTTGTTGGGGGAGGACAAGTTATGAATCAATTTTCTCGCCCTTTCGGGTGGGGTGGCTGGGCTAATTTTGTGCAAAATGGTGTCGCTCAGAAAAACATTTATTAATTCCAAGGGGTGCATACATATATATACTTTTTTTAGATCAAGTTGTGTCCAGTATAATTGGAAATGCAGAAATTATCCACTGTGTTCAAAGCATTTTTGTTTCAAATAAAACATATTATCCAAATGTTGAATTTAATAATGAATTGTTAGCTACTAAGGACTGTACAAATACTATAACATATATAGACAAAATGTAATTAACATTGTCGATGTTATTATCCGTGGAAAACAATTGACGAAAGATGAAAATATTTTCGCTATGAAAGTGTTTTTTGAAAGAAAAAGACTGCCAAATTTCTCTTTTTTCATTGTCTAAAAAATGATTACAATCATTTTTCTTTGCAGAATTCTGGTTTTAAACGTGTTCATTTTTTATTTTATTTTTCGCTATTATTTTATTTTATTTTTCACTCTAGAATGTCCGGCGTTGTATTTTCCGACAAAATTGTTTTGAATGTCTTCAAATTATCAGCAAACCATGCCCGCAACATTGGCAAGCTATGGGTTGGGGGGGGGTTTGAACAAAACGACATTACCCAGTCTACACTGCGCCGTCAATTTATCGCACTAATGGGTATATGCCGACAATGGAGAAGGCTCGCGCTGCTGGCAGTCTGCTCACGAGTATACGCAATGGGCTACATCAACTACACTGACAGTGATCCGCCAACTCCTACAAACCTAAAAATCGACACGAATATCGGCGACATCTTGGCGTTTAAAGGGCAAAACCACGTCTGACACGTGACTCTACCTCTCCACGGTGATATGTGCAGTTTGCCATTACTAGAAGAAGTGCTTGTAGAGTTTGACCGTTTTCGTGTTGTGTGGATGAGCATCAGAACTGCATTTTTCGACTTTCGGTAGAAATCCGCATGTAGAAGCCTTCCGTGCCAATTCCTTGATTACAAACGTGTTTGGTAAGCTTTCTGAGAATGCCGCTCAGCTGGCCAGAAGGTTTCTAAATGTGGTCCTAATTCGCACCGATAACCAGGAAAGATATACCTGCACGGGTGTATTTTTCGGTTTCCTCGTTGACCAGTATGCAGGCAGGATAATGAGTCTCGGCCATTCTAACGACAACCCGTTATCTGCCTCAGCATTCTCCAACAAGCTCGCTTATCTTAAAATTAACATGGATGACAGCCCTGTTAAAACCCTGCCAACGATAAACTTGGAGACGCTTGAGGATCTCAAGCTTTCAAAAGTGCCTACTGGCTTTTCGTGGTCTAGTTTTTGCCTGCAATCGTACTGCTGGGCAAATCAGCTTTACTCGACTGAAGAAGCTGCGCGTGACATTTGATGATGACGATGGGGATCAGGAGAATGGAAGTTCAGGCTCTAGTTCTGGGCGCGGCCACAATTATCAGATGGACTTTCCTACTCTCGAGTATCTACGCCTTGACTACACATCACTTGGTATCATGGTGTTCAACAACGCATTACTCTCCGCATACACGCCAAACATTGTCATCAGAGGTTTATTCCAGGAAGTCCAGTCGTTCTGCTGGCACACGTTCAAGCACTTTGGAATCTGCAAAATCTACATTGTTGATAAAGACGAGATTGCAGATATGCCGGAGTTTTATCAAATGCCGAACGAGGTATTTGGCTGCAAACAATTCGATAGCTGGGCAGAGCTAAAGTTATATATAACTTGGCTGGATCTTGATGCGGCCAAAATCAATTGGGCCAACCTCACTGCATTTTCCATTTTCGATCCAATCGACATTGGAATTGTCGCAATGCTTTTTTCCTTGCTTACCGGCCCCCCTTGAAGCTGACAGAGTACCAGATAATAGTGAGCAAGAATATCCACGCATTCGGCTTGCCTGATCTGGATGATCGTCTTGAGTCCAATTTGCCGACCCTGCAACTGCTGTCCACCCCTGTATCAGAAATGTCAATTAAACTATATAATAACAACGGCAGTGGCAACGATAGCCACAAGCCAATAATGAATGCACCACTGGGGCTTTTACTGTGTTGGCTTTCGTTGACTGTTCTCAAGCCAATGTCGGCGATTAAGCCAGACTTGTAGCGCTTAAGGGCAGAATATGGCACCAAGTGTCCTCATCCGCATACTATGGCTTGTTCTTTCAATCCATAGACCCTGACAAATTATGTTTGTTTCGGCTTATATTTTTAGCTTAATAACATCAAAAGCAATGAAAACAACACAGCCATTGTAGATTTATATAGCAAAATACATATTACAATTTATTTTATAAATAAATCTCAACATTGCACGCTAGATAGATTTGAAGTCACGTTTGAAAAAGGTGGCAATCTGGCCGAGTGCCGGTCCAAATGCCAACTTGGGCACCGATGCAGCACCCACACCGTGACCAACCACAGGCGGTGGCAGTATCCAGGCCGGTAGCTTACTAGCAATTCGTGCATCGGCATATCGGGCATCCAGAAACACAATGGCAGCATAGTCGTGACGATGACGGATGGCTCGCCCAATTGACTGGTTAACCGCTCGCATGCACAGGGACTCATACAGTTCACGCGCCCTCGGCCCCATTGAGGAATCCCTTAAGGGCTCTACCGGTTTACTATTGCTTCCCAGAAACTCATAGTATGCCAGGCGTTCGGCCAACTCCGGAGACGCCAAGCTAGGAAATGGCACTCCAATCATAATCACAGCACGTCCCAGATTGTCGCTAAAATTGATTCCTTCACTCAACCGGCCGCCAACAACGCTCAGAAGAACCGCTCCATTAGACCCAGGCCTGTGCACTTGCTCGGTGTATTTTTCCAAAATATTCACCTGCGGATCACCATCGCCACCAGGCGCATTTGATTCGGCAAACAAGGGTTTCCGCCGCTCAATGCGCTGCACTATGCCAGCAGACCGCCACTCAGCGAGCATCCGGCCAAGCAGCGAGTACGAGGGGAAAAATACCACAATGCCGCCTGGGATAATGTTGCATATGGAAGCGAGTGCCTGCCCGGCCTCGCGAATTTTTGCCGGATCGCTTTGGTCCTGGAACGCAAATCGCAATGGCTGCCCCGTGGGCCCGCTGCCCACCACCACAGCACACACATGCGAGGAATCAACAACGTGATTCCATGCAAACAGCTGTGCATTCTTTGAATCCAGCTTTGCAACAGCAACGGCATTACCTGCTTTACCCGCACATTGGTCTGTTAAGTGGCCGGCTTGCAGTGGCAGCAGTTGCTCGACAACGTCGTTGGCAGGCTTCATTGTACCGCCCGCCAAAATGACTGCGCGCGCCTCGCTGCAGATACTGCCAAACGCCTCAGACGGGTCGAGAAGCAGGTATTTCAGCTCAACTACAGCATCCTTCTCGGATCCACTAGCCGCACTAGCACGCACCACAAGCCGCGCACCCTTGCGGTCCGGGTTCCCAATGCACCCCATAAACGACTCAAAGGCTGCCACTGCCGTAGCCGGCGCAGGACCGACAGACGCCACCGGTGCATTATTGCCTGCCCCTCGCTTTGCGCCCCGACCACCGGCGCCATCTTCCATGTGTGTCTGCTGCCTGCAATGGTCAGCGAACATGTTGAGCTTGCGACCAATCTTGCTCTCGCGCAAGTATCTGTCAATCTTGTACACGTTAATATGGTCAGCGTGGGCACGCTGCAAAAACTCGTTCACAGACAGCACACCAGTCGACTCTTTTCCCAGAGCTTCTGTCGCCGATGCATCCATAAACTTTCTCAGCGCCTTGAGTAACGCCAGCGTCTGGCGCACATAGATCGTGTTGCTACCCTTTAGCCGGCGCCAGTACTTTGTAAAGTACATCTGCAGCATCTCCGTTAGTGCGCCCACAGTCCGGCGGTCCAATGTCACTGAATGGATCGACAGGATGGTATCCACAAGATTATGTGCTTCGTCGATAATCACCACGTTGTCCTTCAGAGACACACCCATAGACTCGCGGGCCGACTGCGACAGAAGCATGTTGTATGGCAATGCGACCACCTGTGCAGCACTGACTGCAGCGCGGGTCCCGTAGTATGCGCACACGGATAGCCGCCGACCCTCAGTTGCCAACTCCTCAATATCCATGATCTTTGTCCCGATACTTTCCTTGTAATCGAACATGGGCGTGCGCTGTGCTGGCAAAAAAGCACACCGCGTTTTTTTAGAGCCCTGCTGCTGCATCTCCAAGCACCGCTCATTGAGACCATGTACGGAGTGGCAATCCGAGCGCACCCGGTCATTGGTGCACAGCTGCCAACGCGATCCTAGCGTCACGCACTTGATCTTGGAAGATTTTCCAAAGCTCGTGCGCTTAATCTCGCTTATAAACTGCTGCAGCTGGGAGTGAGTGCGCGAAGCATAGAATATCTTGGCCACGCTGGGTTCCACTGGCGGCTCCAATTGCAGGGCGTCGCTTTCCGAGTCATTTTCGCTGTCACTGTCATAGTAAGGCTTGTTTGCTGCCCGCTTTGCTAACAGTTTGCGCACTTCCGCAGAGTACTGCACAGAACCGTCTTCTGCGTCGCTCGCATGAGCCCTAAGAACATCTGAGCCCTCACCAGTATCACTGTAGTATGCGTCGACGATCATCTCGTCATCAACTTCACTGTCGCCGCCACCCTCGCTGATCATATTTGCCCCAATGTCCGCTGTCGCCCTGCGCTTTCGCTCAATCGCTGGGTCTTCTCCGGAACCTCTTGTTCGGCCCATCATTCTGCCGCGACGCTCTGCAGCCTCCTTTCGGCGCGTACTCGCAACCCACGCCTTGTACCTTGTCTGCGCCAAATCGCCATCTGCCACCTCGGCATTGCTCTGCTCAATCCTCTGCTTGCGTTCAAACTCGGCCACCCAATCGGGACAATCTCCGCCACCCAGAGTGGGCTCAGGAATATCCAACTTGCGCCGCTCCTTGTGATGACCGAGCCAGGTCAGTGCTCCGCAGATAATGCTGAGAGATTTACCTGTGCCCGTCGGACTCTCGAAAATTCCAAACTTTGATTCCTCGATTGTCTCGAAAAGTCGCTTCATAAAATCAAGCTGGATGGCATAAGGTGTCATCGGGAACGAAAACTCATCGGCTGTCTGAGGCGTAGGTAACTTTGAAGTCCGTGTTGTGCTGGGAGAGCTCGAGTCGGTCATTATGTAGTAGCCCGTGTATCAATAATAAAAAATATGAATAATGTAGAATGTAGAATGTAGAATGGAATGTTTTACAATGGGAATAAAAAATGATGTGAGCAAAAACCGCGCTCAGAGTGCCTAACCGAGTTTATTTTGGTACTGGGCTTGGCCTTCACGTGTATGCACACCTTAAATTTAACAATTAAAATCTCCGGATCAACAGCCATACTGGTTCTTGCTCATTCGATTACCAAACCCGTCTTTGCTACGACAAGAGCGTCGAAGAACTCCTTGACCGGGTGCAAGTACCAAATCTTGGGGCTCAGCCCAGTGAAAAAGCCCAAATGACCACCATGTTTGGCCAGCGCCAATGCAGTAAACGGGTTGTTTCTGAACTTTTCAATAGGGATACCCTCATAAGGCGTGATCGGATCGTCCATTGAGTTGAGAGCCAAATACGGTGTCCGAATGGCATCCACATACTTTGTGCTCGATGCAGCCTTATAGTAAGTCCAGCAATCCTTATGGCCGTACGTCTTAGCCGTGATCAAATTGTCAAGCTCGCTCATACGCTTGGCCTTCATAATGGCGTCGATATCGTAGGGAATTGCTCCGGTCTTGATCACGTCCATGTTGCGCTTAAACACCCGCTTGATTGTGGCCACAAGGTTGGGCTGGAACAGCCTGTCGTTCAGGAGGGTGTGCGCATCAAGCGACCGTCCGGCGACTTCTGTATCAAAGGGACAGCAAATGCTCACGGCAGCGACAAACGGAGTGGCATCACCGACCTCACCCAAATACTTTGTCAGCAGATTGGCGCCCATTGAATAGCCCATGGCAACGATGGGCACGCCAGGGTTGTTGTCCACGATGTGCTGAGTGATATCGCGGAAATCGTCTGTGTCGTATCCATTGTACAATTTGCTCGATGTCAAAGGCGTACGGCCAGACCCGCGGTGATTCATAACAGCCACCCGGTATCCCATATTTCCAGAAGCCAGCACCTTGACCATACACCGGATATGATACTCATAAGACGAACCGCCCAAGCCAGGCATAATAAGGGCAATCGGCGTAGTACACGGATCGTTGGTGCGCTTCGGATACCAATCGATGGAAATCGTCCCGTTGTCGCTCATTGTGATTGTCTCACGATCATAAGTGACGCTGGATTGCTCGTCCTTCCTCAACCCAATGCTCGTGCAGTATACGGTCTGCAGCATACCGCCGCAGAGATACGGCGTGGGTGTCATGTTCTTGGCTTTGATTCCGACTAGCTTGGTGCACTGTGTTTCGATGATACGTTGGATATTGGATGCGTCCTTGTGCTCGTCTGTGCCCATTATTTTAGTCGTAAACTCGTCGCTGTTTTCAGAGGTGGAAATTAGCTTGATGCGACATGCGTTTGAATACCGCTTCAATCCGAATACCATTGACAAGCTGGCAACAGCGGCTCCAAAAACGGGCAGTTCAAATCCAGACATGATAGAGATAATATTGCTGTGTTTGTGAGAATAATAAAAAAGTAAGGTTATGTAAAATTGAAATTTTTAAAGTGAAACAAGAAATCAAAAAAAAAGAAAAATTGCTGGCTATCGTTGCTTTTTTTAAGGCAGACAAGTGCTACTTTTTATATTCGCGGAACTTGCGCTGTTCATTTACTTTTTTTGTTTTTTTACTCAAAATTATAGTAATAGTACCATAGGATGATCCAGTACACAAATTAAACCGATAATCTTTTATATTGGGCAATATTCATTACCACTCTTTTAAATCCCAACAAAATAGCACGTCTTACCCAACTCCGATAACAATTAAAAAATAACCTTCTTACTGGCAGAGGGGAGGGCAATGGAAATTTCCAATGATTTTTGCCTTGGTTGGGGAGGAGCGGATTAAAAAAATGAATGTGAAATTTTCTCTTAAAATCCGCAAAAAAGTGTTCTTTTTTGGAGTGTTCTTTCAATTATTTAAACGCTTGGACGAAAAAAGGTTCCAAATAAGGAACAATTCGGGGGAGAGCCACAGCAGTTTCCGCTTTCCATTTTGCGCTTTTTCCATTTGAAGTTCTGATGCTTATTTTTCTATCACTGTAGACAGCAACTGAAAAATGTAGCACAGGATAGTTGAGCATTTGTGTAATTTTACTTTACCAATTGTTTTGGCATAAATATGAACCATTTTTGTGCTCTTTCAAGCGAAGCGCGTCGAAAAATCATAAAACAAAACACCTATACATGTCTTTTTTTTGGTGTCATATTTTCCAATAAAAAATCAATTTTGCAATTGCAATGGAAAATACCTGTTTTTTACAATCCCTTTAATTATGTACATGCATGAACATAAAATACGTATTCTATTGAAGAATTTGATTATTGGCGTGGGTGTCATTTTTTACAAATAAACTGGCAGATGACTACGATACCCCCTCCTTTTTGTGCATAACCTGCTGACAATATATTGTAGATTTTAGTTCTTGTGTGGGGAGAGAGGGATATTGCACCGCGCATATTCACTTTTTCCCCGAGTACATTTTTTATATTTGCCAATTTCTAATCCAGATAATTAATATGCGGAAATTCCAACGATTATTATTAGCGATTTGCTTTTTTAACAGATCGTCGGCCAATTTTTTTAATCGCTCTCCTTTTTCCCCCCTTTTTTTGCTTCGATGTTGTTCATGTCTGAATGAGTGCCTTACAGTTGTGAACAAAGTAATTCCTGAGGATATTTTGCGCTGAGATTCATTTTATTCTGTTAGTTTGGCAAAACATCTGTATCAAAAAAATCTCGCTGTGTAGAGATTTTCATAGTATTGTAAAAACTACCTGCTCAGCCGCCCCAAAAAAAATAAGAAAACAACCTCCTGGAAAAGTGGCACGTGTGTTGTTGATTTATTTTGCCATAAAATAAGCATGATATGTCCAAACATTCTAGCAAAACATGCAGTGTTAATTATAAAATTATTTGTTTCCACAGTGCAACAATTTTTTTAAATAAAGCAAATCCTTGATTTTTTTATCTAGTATATTCTTTCACGCACAAAAGAAAGACTTGCAAAAAACAATTATGTATGTAAACTTCTTTATATACACTACACATATTTATTGATATTCAAATGTTGCGCATTACATACAGCCACTGCATCCATCCTGCATCCACCCGCAGATTAGTCCACAAGGCGGCGATCACGGATATCGAGTCGATAAAGCGGCTGAAAACCCAAAGTGAGCCACAAACCCTTAAACCAGCAGCAGCAACACTTCGACAAAAAATACAAAGCAGCAGCTGGGTGCAACAACTAATAAGCGGTACGCGCAAATGCACATTCTCAGGACTCGCCCTCCCCAAAGAACACCTAATCAGAATCAAAACCAAAGTGGACACCAGAGCGGGCAAAAAATCACCAGGCCGCAGGATGATGTGTGTGGATGAATTGGAGAGTTACTCGAGAGAAACAGGCAAGTCCAGCTATTTGCCGCTGTCTGCGAATGGACTTTTTGCGTCGCTTTCGGATATTTCTATGCAGCGGGTTGTGTCGGATATTGGCTGGGTTCGTTCGGATGTAGTGGAGCATTGCGCTCGGGTATTGCGTTTGCGCGTGGTTTCAGCTATGCACAGGGCCAGGGTGGATTTGTTCAAGCATCGGGATGCGCCGGGTCCTCTGGTGATCCCACCAAGAGGTCCTCGTCAGACAACAAACCCTCAGATAGAGGAGGAGAAGGAGGAGGGGAAGTCGCGGCTGGATATTCTTCGTCTGGAGATTACCGGCCGGATACTTCGCCAGGACGCCCTCTGGGCCGGCAACTCGCCATATATTAGCCTGCCACAGCCAACACGGCAGTCAATGCAGCACCCAGAATGGCTTATCCCTGGCATACTGCCTGCCGGTGGGCTCCAATGTATCATCAAAGTGCCAGCGACTCAGACCACCCCAGCATCCGTATCCTCCGAATCCACCGCACGCGATATCTGGAAGACACTGGCAAAAACTCAACCGCATGAACCACCCGATATTGATATCTTGGATCAGTCAGGCGCGAGCTGGATGAGCTACGTGATTGCAAGCCCGCCCAAAGCACAATGTGAGCCGACATTGAGTATACACGCCCTCGAGTACCTATACCACTGCCTCCCGGCCCTGACCTTGGATACACTGAGCGTCGTTAATGGCGGGCGCGTTATGTCTAAAAGACAGGCAAGAAAATTGCGCGAAAAGTCACATGGTAATATGGACCCTGTCGTGGCACCTGTTTCTGAGGTCACAGCTTATGCGAGTAAGCTGCGATCGCAAGCGATTATTACTTACAGATATACGCTTGGTAGGTCGGGACACGAGTTTGCTGTTGCCCAGGGAGATGCCGTTACTAAGACCGTGCCTGTGTACTATGCGGACGAAATATTTGGTCCTGATGTTTCGGCCACGGTTATCAATTGGTTATTGTCGCACACTTCACCGAAACAGGCACCCGAAGCAGATGGAACATTGTCGAGCCATTATATCGGTGTGGTCGCCCTGCCGTGCACGGCTGATCTCGCCACTCAGCTGCACCGACTGACTGTCTTTGCTGAGAACTAAATATCAAGTTATTTTTGTTATTGTTTACAAATGAAAAATGAAAAATAATAAAATAAAATAAGTTGTAATAGATCCACAAATAAAAAAACAAAGGAAATAGCATGACAATTGAAAGACAAAAAATTCATACTAAAAAGTTTATTTTTTTGATTCAGACCACAGGCTTAGGCTTGCTGTTCTTGCGCTTGTGGGGCATCGTTTGTCTGGCGCTGCCGCCCTTTCCATTCTTTGTGGGTGTTTCGTACGTTGCTTGGGCTGAGGAGGCTGACGGTTCCGGAAGATCGGTTAGCTCCGATGCGTCCATCAGACTGGACGAGCCCTTGACAATATCGCTGCCGGCCGCAGCGTGTGTCTCTTTGGGTTGCTTTCGTGTGGTATTTGGCGCCTTGGCCTCTCTCGGTGTTTTTTGCCCCACATGCGCTTCCTCATTAGCATCATCAGCACCAGCAGCACCCTCCCTAATACCCTCCTTGACAGCACCGCTGTCCTCGCCTCCTTCTTCATATTCGTCTTCATCGATGAGCTTGAGCGTCTCGGGCAGAGGCGTCTTCAACTTCTGCCTCCTCGACGCAGGCGTGCCAAACTCAGCGCTGACATCCGCCTGTACAGACTTATCCTCCACCTCCACCTGCACCCTGTCCCTGGCATTATCCTCCGCCCCACTGCTTCCGTAATCCGTATAATCATCGTAATCACTGTAATTAGCCGTGTGCACAGCAGCAGCAGGAGCAGCACGAAGAATCTGCTGTGACCCGACCCGGCTCTGCAGCCGCAAAGCACGCAGGCTGGGATTGAATTTCCCGCACTTTGGACAAGAGTACTGGATGTCGTTGATTTCTTCCTCCAGAACCAGCCCGTTGTGCGCGTAACAATGCCGGCAAATCAGCGCATATCTGTCATCGGCGCCGCCGACATCGCCCACCAGCTGGTCGACCAGTTTGTCGAGCCACGGCCGCGAACCACCCCTGCCTGGGGACTCCATCGGCTGCGCCGACGAGCTGCGCCCAGGCATCTTCACTACGCCAGAAGCATTAAAGGGCAGCATTGAGCCATTAGGACGGGAGGCCATGCCAGCGGCCATGAGAGGCTGCGGAAATCCCATTGGCCTCTGCGCCCCCCTTCCAGCCAGCGGGGACGTCGGTGCTGAGCTTTCAGCCTGCGATGCAGGCGATCCAAAGTTCGGCACAGTCTGCCGGCGGTTCTTCGCCTCCATCTGCTTCTGCCTATCCAAAGGACTAATTGTCTTGTCATCCTGTCTGTCCTTCATCGAGTACTTGTCAATAAGAGTCTTTGTCGTATCAAATGCTGTCTTCTTCTTCAGTTCGTCCAGCCGGTCCTTCAGTTGCTTTTTGAGTTCCACCGCTGAGCGCTCATGCTTCTTCACGGATCTTTGCCCGATTGCCCTGATGATTATCCGACCATAATATAAGACCAGTGGGATTATAGCTACGGATATCAGGTGGAATAAAAAGCCCTCTGATTGTTCTGCATGTCTCTCAGGCCACACGTATAGAATAAACCCGGCCGCGTAAGCTATCCATCCGATACCCATGTAAAACACCCAGTTGCTGGACCACCACTCCATGCGCTTGGTCGCGCGGGACTTTAGCCTCTCTGTCTGTCTGATTTGCTGCTCCAAACTAGACAAAATCTGCTCGTAGTTGTCCTCTGGAGCCTTCTATTTTGACAATAAAATATGTATAAAAAAGTAAGTGAAAAAGGGGGTGCCAGATTAGCTCATTGAAGCGTTTGAATTGTGCGGAAATGGTCACTATATGAACAGTTTTTATATGAATTATTCATACCTTGAAAAACGAAAATAAACCCATGACTAGTAGTTGTTTAAAACACTCTTTGTGCTGTGCTATGCAAAAAAAAGAATTTGGTAAATGTGATAAAAATATAATAGAAAAAGTTTTGCAATTGTGAATGAAAAAGAAAAAGAGAAAAAAGGGGGCAATTTTATTTTGCAGCAGAACCCGGCTTTGCGGAGACTCGAGTTTTTTCTTTGAGCTTGTGCACAAAATGGTGCATTTTCATATTAAATTCACGTGATAATATGCACTCCCTCATGCAGGAAAAGGCTTGGACAATGCTCAACGATATTTTATTTCGCACCAGCCAAAATAATAAGTTGAATTGTAAATTATCGCAACAAACAGCGCAATTATGAACGAATTAAGATTGTCAAGAAGTAAATTTTTTTAAAAAAAGTAATTAAAAAGGTGTGAATATCAGCGCAAGTGCAGGCCATCCATCCATGCCACGGCAGCAGAAAGGCATTTGCTCAATGGCCTGTTGATCAGCAGCATGTCCTGATGATAAATATCAATGTCCTTGTCGTAAACCAAGCCCGCCGAGTGCAAATTTTCCGACTCCAACGCTGCGCCCAGCGCCTTCTCAATATCATCGGAGCCATTGGGAATTTCGAAAAGGGTCGCTACGGTATTCTGCGCCGGCGTATTTGATGCCAGCGTCAGCACAGTGCTATAAACCTGCTCTTGTGCAAGTCCAAGTCCAAGTTCGACTGAAAAATTAGCACGTGGCGATGAAATATCGATATGCTCAGTGTTGCTGTGGACAAATTCCGCGTTATCCTCAGATGCAACGCGGTTATACGCAAAGCCACTACCGTGGGTATTTTTTCCAGATCCAGCAAACGCGCCCTTACCAAATATTGCATTGCAGCGCATACGGCGGTCCACAGCCAACCGCTGGCGCACGGCAGAGTCCAGGGCGCGATAGTACATGTGGTGAACAAAAGACGTGATCACCGCGGCCAAAATCACATCCAACGTATAGTGATAACGCACCAACAGCACGCTGGCAATTCCCACCACCGTATGTATGGCGCTGTAAACAACAAAGGACCAATGGCGCGCGTATTTGGTCCAGAACAAAAAAGAAATAAGCAAAATAATAGTGTGTCCCGAAAATACCATATCCGTGCACTCTTTTCTTTCGCCAGAAAGCATGCCAAAAATCGCCCTCAGCATGCTCCCGGCGTCGTCAACGAGCAGCGGCACGCAGTCAATGATGGGTGGCGGTATAGTGGTTACCGAGATGGTGATGGACCGCAGGAGATACAGAATGGAGATTATCCATGCTAGTCGCCGCAGCATTACTAGCCGCGCCCGCCACCCGCGTGCCATCAGAATATTGCCTGCTACACATATTACGGCAGAGGTGTTTATTAGAGTGTCGCAGATCCAGCCCTTGCGAACATGTGCGTATGAAATATGGCTCAAAATCATATCATTTAGCGGCACTGTGTGCGTCTCTCCGGGGTTCCGCCACCGCGCCCATCGTGTGTCGGACCAGCCCTGGCACATCATCATCCAGATAACAACTACTACTATGGCTGCTACCGATATCAAGGTATGCAGTGACTCTTTTGTAAACTGCCGTATGAGCTCAGGATTTAAATTGGACAGCCCAGTAAGTCGTTTAAAGTTAAAAATCATTGAGCAAAGTAGCTGTTTTGTGCTGGATTTAATGGTTGTTGTGTGTGGACGCGTACACTGGGTACTAAAAATGGGTGTTTAATGCAAAATATAGAGAATAAAAAAGATGTATAATTGCAAAAATAAAAAAGAAGACAAAATAAAAAAGACAAAAAAATGGATGAATAGATCCAACAGTTTGTAAATATTTTGACACCAGCTGAGTCGCATTTTTTTCTTTGTCCTCATTTCATCTGGCTTGTTTTTCTCCATGTGATATCTAAAAATAAAAAGAATGTGTATATTTTGGCCTCATCTCTTTCACAATAAAATTTTCTTTTTATCCCAACTTTGTGTTTCACCCATGTCTGTTTTAATTTTTGTATTTTGCTTCTGCATTGAGTGCATCTAAACCCACCATATATATTCTTCTACATTAAGAATTCAAGCCAGTGAGATTTTCTTTTTTTTGTACATGCTGAACAAGGTTTGGAATACAAGTAAAATAAAAGCGGATGGAAGCTAGATGTTGTGACTTTCAACCATACAATCTCTCACAAGAATTTTGATTTTACCTTGTAAAAACAGGTTTTTTTGTATCAACATGCTGGTTTCTTCTTTTTTCTGTCCAATGGAATAGAATAGTGTGATTAAAAAAGGTACAAAAACTGTACCCAAAATCATATTTTATGTTTTTCTTTCCAAGCGAGGTGGGGTTTCAAAGTCGCATGTTAAATATCCATGTTGTTTGTTCCAGCAATGCCCAGCTCAATATGCAGATCATAAAATATCAAAGAATGTTCCAAAAAAAACTGGACTAGAAATCAAGGTTCATGCACAGCGAAAAAATAAAGAAAAATAAATATATCCAAACTGTGTCACAATTATGCGCCTCCAGTCTAGGATTAGTACGAATCAAATCTCGTGTCTTGGTATTGACAAACAAAAATGGAAAATGGAAAATGGAAAACCTCTCCCAGCTGGCCAATTCAAGGAACAATAGGCTTGGGAATCGAAAATGGTATTGTGTTTATTGTGTTTATTATATCTGATGCAAGGGTTGGTTGACTTTGTGAATCAATGACCAAATAGAAAAAGGGAAGCGTGAAGCTGACTACTCTAATTTAATCAATAAGATGTTATAATTGCAAACAACCTATTTATTTAGTTTATAAAATTATTATTTATATTAATAAGGTTTTTTATTCCAACCCAATTTTTGATGACCAATATCATTTCCACCGAAAAATCTTCCAACTCATAAAAAATACTGCTTGCTTTTATTGGCTGGCTTTTGTCAAATGATAAATAAAAATAAATAAACCCTGTTTATTTGTATTTTTCACTTCGCTTCCCTATTTTTTCTTTTTAATTCATTGTAAATTGTAACCCAACCATTGCATTTAATCAAATGATTCCCCCTACACAACCCACGCCGAGCTACACGCTGCGCTACCACGAAAACAACCTGCACGCAGAAGTCGCCAAGGTGCTGCTCAAAGGCTGGTACAGCAGATGGCGTCTGGACACCTCCGAGCTTTCAGAGCAGACTCCCCGCCAATCAACTACACAAATAGTTCTCGTAGAGCACACCAACACAATTGACAGCCACTTTACCCTTATTGGTGCATCTGCCATTGAGATATACCTGGCATCAAACCGCGGCCTCTGCTCGGCCAGTGACAAGAGACTACTGGCGCGTCAAATCCAGTTCCGCAACAGCATCAAGGAGTTGCTCAACGATGCACTGCCTTTTATTAACCTGTGCAAGGGCAAGACCCCGGAAGAGGATTCGGAAACCACTAGGTACCAGGAAATTTTTTTGCGCAGTATCAAGAACTTTATCAAATTCCATGAAAACGCACTTTGGCAGAATGGCTCCACGGGATACTACTTTGAATCGCGAGTCACTTTTGTGGAGGTTGCTCTAGCAGTGACCATTAATCTGATCCGTAGCCTTATTCCAAAGCCCTTTTCGGCTGTGCATGATGCGCTTAAAAATAATAATTTGCCAGAGATTAATAGGGTCATTTCTAAAATGTGGCTGAAGATATCTGCCACCACCATACCCACCATTTGCAGCTCTGATGCTGCCTCCGATGCAACCCAGAAGACCCCAAAACCGAACGTATTTCAGTTCAAGCCATCGACAAAGTTTGGTTCTTCATTTCCAACCCCGACTTTCGCTGCTCCGTCTTCAACAGCAGCCTCGGGTTCAACATCGGCTGCAGCAAAAACATTTTCTGGATTCGGATCGCTTTCTATTGCCGCAAAAACCACCACTCCCCCCACTGCTGCCATTTCAGCCTCAGCGGCAGCTGAAGTCGTTCCGGATGCTGCTTCAGCAACCATTCCAGTTCCTGCTTCATTTGCTCAATGCACTTCAAATGTTGACAAGTCTGTTGCTGTTTCTGCTGCCACTACTAGCGCGCCTGCTGCAATTCCAGCTACTGTCGGAGCTCCCACCACTGTTGTTCCTGGTCCTTCTGGCAGCAGTGCTGGTGATGTCGCCCAGAAATAAGTCTGAAGCCATTAGTAACGAGCAATTATTTTTCCAACATTTTTTCCAATCATCTAAATTATCATTCAAACAACAAAACAACCATTATCAAACTAATTTGACCAGTATCATTCGGCAGCTGTGGCTATCCAGTAGTAAGAGTTGGACGCAGAGTTGCCGTCATCATGGCTGGAAATATCTTTGTTCCAGTGCGCAGTCTGCTTCTTGTTGACGACAGCATACGCCAAATGAATGATCTCGCGCCACGGCTCTGACTGCGAGCGCTCGGCAACTTCGCAAAGAAACTTTGGCCAGATATCAGCAACCCACTGACGCTTGAGCAGCAGCGCTGACGCCGGTGTGTACGGCAGAAATTGGATGCCATAGACAAACTCTGGATTGCTGCCAAAAAACGTGGCAAAGTCTGCCTTGCTCGACCACAAAATGCCGACCACGGCCTTGCCGCGAGCGTACTCTTCTGGGTAAATACTGCTGGTCAGATCGCCCAGGTGCCAGTACGTGCGCGCCGCCCTCACCTCGAGCTGCAGCACTGCCCGCACATACTGAGCGATCTCGGGGCGCCCAGTGGCAGCGGCGTAGAGGTACGCGGCGTAGTAAGCGTTAATGGCCTCGGACGTTGACTCTTGGTTGCGCGAGTCGGCAAACGCAAACAGCCCGCTGGCCCACGAGTGGCCGTCGTAAAAGTCAAAGCAGCGCATAAACGGAAAGTGCGCGTCGGATGTCGGGGCAGTGTTGCAGTAGTCGCGAGCAAACAGATCGAATGCGTCGATCCGTGGTTTAACCCAGTTGGGGCGCAGCTTGGCAAGTGCGGCGGCTGCGTAGACAAAGTAGCCGTAGTGAAAGTGGTGGTCGTTGTAGCGGCCCTGCCCAAAGTCAGCGCCCGGATCTGATAGCCCTGCTTGGCTGACCAGCCCGCACCACTCGGTGTCAAACAGCAGATAGTTGGGGTTTGTACCATTGAGCCAGGGATCGAGCCACTGCATTGCGCGGCTGGCCGCCAAGTCGCAGCTGGCAGCGTCGCCAATCTCGTCTGCAATCAGTGCAATGCGCGCTGCTCGCGCCACAGCCTTGCCAAAAAAGTACGGATCTGGCGGCAGTGTAGCAGGGCTGTCTGTGAGCGACTGCGCGTCGGCGGCAACCAGTGTGCACAGGTGCGCTGTATCTGCATCGTTCAGCGGCGACTGTCCTGAAAAGCCGAGCGGCTCGAGTGTTTCGGCCCATTGCCACCGCGATCCCAGCACTGCGCGAACGCGGCCGCGGCTGGTCCAATGAGCAGCAACACTGTCGACCCAAGTCAATTCGGTGCCCTCTGCCGCGTTCAACACCATTTGATGGTGCGGCAGCGCACACATCAGCGGATGCCCGCTGTTGCCCCTAGTCGCCCAGTCAATTGTAAATGTCGCCTCACCGTCGGTATCCGAGCCAATACTCACATTACCGCCGACTGGTACAGCATTTCGGGCAGAAAGTAATGCTTTGACCGCGGCCTGCTTATCAACGGCATTGCCACTCAAATTGACGTTGCTGTTGCCATTGCTGACCATTGCCAGGCGCACTGCACCCTGCACGGGTGCACAGGACACCAGCTCGGATACAGCGCTCTGTTTGAGCTCAACACCACCCTCGCAACATACCAGCCAGGTCGCTCCGCTGTTCAACCTTATAATAGCCGTACCCAGCCCATTGCAGGCATCTGCGCTCAGAATCGCGTGCACAGTCGTTAAGCACAGCACTGTAGGCACGTCAAACACCACGGTTACAAATGCCGACCCACGGACCAGTGGCACTGTGGCCACTTGCGTTTTATTTTGATAGTAAGCGACAGTCACTGACAATGGGTCAAAGTGAGAAACCCGGCGCTGGCAGCCCGTCAGCACAAACTTCCAGTCGTCGTGCCATATCGATGCCACATAGTTCTCCTGGACCAGCGGCGTTGGCGCGCACACTGTCATGGCGCTATCAATGCAGCGCACCATGTAAGGTGTTGTTACTACCGGCTGGTCTCCGTTTTCAATCAGCAGATTCTGCCACCAGGTGTTGGTCGGCACTGGCTGCGAGATTAACCATGGGTCGATCAGGTCCTTGCTCACTTTAAAAGAATTGGCGGCGATTCGGTCGTTCAGAACTGACTGTGGATCGGCAGTCGACCATGGTAAGTTGCAACCACGACTCGACTGTGCCTGTTGTCGGGGTAGCTTTAAAGAAGGCTGCTGTTGTTGCTGTTGTTGTTGATGTGTCGGAAGTGGTTGTGGTAAAGCACGCGGTGGAAGCGGCGGTACTGATGGTGACTGAAAGTTGATGACGGTAGTATCTGTGGGCTCTTTACCAGAGAAGCGGTGTGCCAGCCTGCGAATGCGATCAGACAATGGCATGGCAAAATGAAAGAATAAATAAAATATGAACAAGCTTATTTTTCAGCACAAACTCCAGAATATAAAAAAGAGAAGAGAAAGGAAACACGGCGCAAAAGAAAAGAGGGATCATACACAGATTTGCACACCCACATCCTGTGGCACAAGCCAACAGGAAAAAGCAAAAATTGAATGATGAGAGTGGGATTTGAACCCACGCCTCCGGAGAGACCGCGGCCTTAACGCGGCGCCTTAGACCAACTCGGCCATCTCACCAATGCTTAGTGAACTAACTCACTCGCTGGTTCTACATCATCTAAAAAAATATACGATCTAATGAAAATAAAACAAATTATATACTCCAAGCACAGAACACTGCTAATTAGAACAATTAATACAATGTGTAAAATCAATTTGACAATAGACCAGTGCAAGCATGGTTTTGTATAGGGTTGTTGCAGGTAAACAAACAAGCTTATTGTCGAATATGATCCCTATCAGGTTGCCTGCCGAAATGCCTAGCAAAAGTATATATGTATCCATCTGTGTTGTATTCAAAACGTATAGGAATGTTTTTTGCAGCCCAATAGCGCTGCTACTAATTATACACGCTTTACAAGTTAAGCTGGCTTGACTATATTTTAAGCCTTGTTTCTCTATTGTGTTGAAAAATACTGAAAAATAAATGGTTAGGTACTGCTTCAGGATTATTGAATTTATTGACAAGCATAAAAAAGGCGAACCTTCTACTTTTTATAACCGTAAATGTAATATATTGAATTAATAAACCAAATTACAAATCTAAGCTATAAAATTAAGATCAGATAGAAAAATTGGTTTGTTTTTAGTGTAAGTGTAGATTCAACTTTACCCAAGCTTTTTATTTACCGCTTTTCTGACTTTTACAGGGTTTACGACTATTTCGTCTGGTGGAATACATAGTACCGAGGGTGCCGCAAATACACACAACTCGTGTGTAACATCTACCCCCAATTCTTTAAATGAGGTAAAAGGGTCTATATAGCCTTGAAAAATGTCAAAACCGTTTATATCATAGCCACAGAGTCCAATTTAATATATTTTTATTACCATTTCATACGCATAGCCATTGTAAAACCTAACTATAAAACATTCTTTTTTATTAGATGTTTCTCATTTGTCACTCAATAACATATGCGCACCGGAAGTTCAATAAGGTCAATACCCAGTTTGAATGTATTTGTAACTGGCATTTTTAACTTGAAAAATGTATGCACTGTAGAATTTTTGTTTGAATCAATATTTAAAGTTGGCATAGTTATAGTGTCTTTTTTATTTGTGTACCTGAGCGCGTATTTGTCTTTGTATTTGTCTTTGTCACAATATTTTGTTACAATACATTCAAGTAAACTGCGGAGTCTCGAGATCAAAGAAACACGCAACGTATTTTTGTCTGATTCTTTCTTTTCACCCAAAGGATTAGTGATTAAAAGAAAAAACCACTTGATTACCGTCCGACATTTTGTTAAAACTTTAAGAGAAATAAGTTAAAGCAAGCAATATAATAACCGGTTAAAGAGTAATATCAAAACTAAATAGCAAGGAAAAAGAGAGAAAAATGGTATTATTCAATTGAAAATTTTTCAAGAGCTATTTTTTGCACATTTTTCATTTTGTATGCGCACATACTATTAAATAAATAACTTTTCAAGGCTTGCCTACTGTTTCTTTTTATTAAAAAAGCCAAGATTTAATAAAAGACATGGCTTTGTTTTTTATTAATACACTTTTTACAGTTGCTGCAAAGCAATAGCTTGGTAAGCAAAAATTGGATTAGAGCACTAAAAAATTATTAAATATAATGCAGTGTCCATAATTTTTTATTGCAAGAATTTGTTAGCATCCGCGCATTTACAGACACATTGTCAGATTATAAGTATTATTTGGGATGAGAAAAATTAAATGGTTATTTTTAAAGCTTTCATATTTATTGACCAAACACTCTTGTATTGGTTTCAATAAACAAAGCAAAAATAAAGGTAAAATTAATAAACAAAATTGTACTTGCGTCAGCTGAGCTCAAATAAATAGAGCCATGCTGCAGTAAAATGGGCATATAAGACTTCCGCCTTTTCATTACAAATTATTTTGTTTTCTATTTTAATTTATTATACAATAATGTATCAAGCAAACGACTGAATGCACATAAAAAATAAAGAACAGCTACTTTCCATTTTAGGAAGCGGACAAAACAATATATTGCTAGAGCAAAAAAAGGAAAAGCTCGCAAATTTACATTTTTTATTTTGTTGCGCAAATCATAAAATGAAATGTGTTTCGTGCAGCTAGTATCCACCCCTCCCATCTCCACTTGCAATTATTTTTTGTTTTGCCTACTATTTCTGCTTATTATTGTTGCTGATAGTGTTGTCTCAAGGTAAAAATTATAAAGGAGAAAAGGAAAAAAGGAAAAAGGGAAAGCCCCATATGACTATTGGCATGCCTAAAAGCTGCAGCAATGGCAACAGCAAATTTAAGTCCAAGACACCTACTGACAAATGGAAATTCATAATTGTCGACATTTTGCCATCTTTCATCAATGAAGGCAGCAGGCCCAAGACGCCAACATCCAAGACAGCTACTAAATATAATAATTATTTTGTCTTCAACTTTTTACCATCTTAAAAACAAGTCCATAACCAGCAAGTTCACCAAAAAGTGACCTGTTCATTATAATGACATGACAACTTGAAAACACAAGTTTGACTATGCCAAACAAAAAAGTTCAATTCCAACGCAGCATTCGATACCAGCACGTATTCGGTTTATTTGTCACTGTTTGTCATGTACACGATAAACTGGACCTCATTCAGCTACATTAACCATGTTTTTATGAGAGGTGTGAGTAATCGCTACTGTGGTAGCGTTAGAAATATGGGGTGTTTTTATAAATGAGGTTTAGTAATAATGTTTCTAAAGTGCTACCAGCGCCGGCCTCATCTTATATATGTGCCTCGTCGCCTTTGTTGCGCACTCCGCCAGTTGTGCATTCCGTTGGCAAGAAACTGGTTCTTCTGCAAGTAGCCTGGGCTTCTTGACATGTCAATGTTGTGGTATTCGCGTGTGTCCGCTCATTCGCATGCATGGGAAAACGGACAGTGTGTCTGGATGTCAACAATATCGTCACCTGCTTTGATCCCCCATAATCTAGTCCATATTCGATCTATTAGCATGCGAATGGAAATCTGTTTCAAGATTCTCAACCTCATCATCCGTTTCCATGTCCATGGGCTGCGCAACAATGTTAATTATAATAATGCCAAATAAAATTGTGTGCTTTTTCTAGTATAGAAAATATGGTTATAATATACTTGTGCTTATTATTATTATCTGTTGACATGGCCTGGTATGTTATGGCATGTTATATTGCTGAGAACCTCACAGGGGGTTGCGACCTGGACCATTGACTTGTGCTGAGACCTACAGGCATACACAGATGCATCAAACAGATGCAGGACATCACCTGATGCCCTGATCCAATCACGTCGATTGTGAAGCCACGTGGTGTTTATGATTGAACCTGTTTTTGCCAGATCCTGATGACAGTAGAAATTGAAGCAATTTCGAGGTGCATCAAAATACCATTTGTTTTACTATTGTAACTTGTTTTAATGTTTGTATACATATGTGCAGCACAAGGTATGCCGCACACTTGTCATAGTTTAGTTTCGATATATACTAAGGTGTCCCCGCCATGAGG
The DNA here is from genome assembly GCF_025024165.1 of Kickxella alabastrina. Lineage (NCBI taxonomy): Eukaryota > Fungi > Kickxellomycota > Kickxellomycetes > Kickxellales > Kickxellaceae > Kickxella > Kickxella alabastrina. The sequence continues at coordinate 732,571 of NW_026251477.1, read as the reverse complement.
ACGAGAACACTTTGGTTTTCTAATATACTTCATCTCTATTATAGCAGCGTTTACTGGTAGCTGTCTGGCTTGTCTTTTTATTGGCCCCCATTTGGCCAGGTTTACAACAATAGTAAGACTTAAAATGCGTGCGTGTGTCATGTCTTTACAAATATTTGCTTTTAAATACCAACCTTTTTGTTAACCGATGGATTGTAGCAAGTATAAAATGTCATATATTTTGGCCAACTACTTTAAAGACTTTTAATGTGCCACCTAATTTATAAGTTAAAGATGGCTGTCGAGAAAAGATCGAGTGTCATACATACATGACGCTGGTATTATTCAAAGAAAAATAATAACATTTATTAAATCCAATCCTGTATTTGTAAGAGCTACACAAAATGACACCACTTTGAATTATTGACACCAAAAAGCAATTCACCCTTTTTGTGCATGTCTTTATGAAAACGTACGGTTGATTAATGGTTCAACCACTGGGTATCATTATTCTTACTCGATAAACTATTCAAAACATTATAAAAGTGGTTGCATCCAGTATTCAAAGCATGACTATCAGCATATTTGTACAAATTAGCAATTTTTATTTTTCAAAAAAGAAAAAATAGAATTAAAAAGCAATGGTTCCAGCCTGCACTTTCAAGAACATGGTTTTATATCTCGACGACTCGGTCTTGAGCATAATGTGCCCCGCATGCATGAAATACTTTTCTGTGTTGCAGTTTCAAATCCATCAGTACATGAGAAGTTGCAGTCGATAATTAACGAGGTACTACATTAAAAAACCCTGATCATGCAATGCAATAATACGCACATCTGACTACAGGCAGGAGAACGCATATCTTGGTGGTCACTTGAAAACAACAAAAAGTCGGTACACATTCACATTGTTTGTGTATCTACTCTTGGGACTAATAGAAAAACATTCATATATACCTTTTTTCTTCCATATACTACTCAATAGATATACACACATATTATTATATAGTTTAGCAATGATTGAGCAACATAGTGACTATGCGCATAAACCTTGGGATTACTTTACAGGATTCTTCAAATGCCCCAACTGCGCAGCAACCGTCAACACCAAGGGGTTGCTGAAGTTTCACCTTGATAATCTGTGTGGGGCGAATAATACCGACACTGATACCGGCACTGACACAGATAGCGAATAAAGTGTACACGATGACAGAGCCATTGTATTTAAATTTGGGGTTTAAAATTTTCAATATATTTTAATTTAACTCTACTGGGAAAACTGGGAAAAAGGGGAGCTATTGCAGTCAAGTCGGCCTTTCCCACACTCAGTTTAGCCTCCCTTAGTAATTAATCATGCTGCCCACAATTTGGTAGTTTGTATTAAGCACACGTGCTCTGGGCTCCTTTTTTGAAATCGCGCTTTTTCATTAACTTAAAAAATCATTGGCTATTGTGTATTTACAATTTTTATTTTTACCAATTATCAACTCTCTAAATTACTATCCATACCTCCTTGCTGACTGATAATGAGCACTGTTGATATATGCGAGGTTGGCGGTCGTCGATATCGAGTGCGCACTGCCCTGAGTGGCGGTAGCTCTGATGCATCTATTGATTTGCGAAGCAAGAGTCATAATGCCAGGAACACAGCAGCAGATACCGGGAAATCGCTACGCCAGGACATACCCGTGCCGCGCCAGCTGCACAAATACCTTGTAGGCAGCCAGAGTGCAACCCTGCTCAGATTGCGCCAGGAATCGCAGGCCAAAATTACTATTCCCAATGAGCGCTCAAAGAGCGACACAGTTCAAGTAGAAGGGCTGCCCGAAGAACTGGCCAAGGCAGAGGAGCTCATTGTGCAAATCATAAAGGAGAACCTGCACAGAATCCCGTACACGCATTTTATCTCGTTGCCTATTTCGGATATCGACGTGCAGAGAAAAGTGAAACTTTTCCAAGCGGATGTGGCGCGGGAGTTTTTGCGTGATGTCGACTGCAGGACCTTCACCGACCCTGAGTCACTGCACATCACTATCGGTATGCTACGGTTACTGACACCCAAGGAAATAGCTGGTGCTGTGGAGCTTCTAAAGTCGCTACAGAAGCAGATCAGCGATGAGTTAAGTGCTCGCCCGCTGGTCATTAAAGTGGGTCAGCCTAAATGCATGGAGTCGAACGCGAAAATGGCCAGGGTCATCCATGCCCAGGCAGGGGATTTTGCAGATGATGGTAGACTGCGGCGTCTGTGCGAGTTTGTTCGCGCGGCATTTGACCAGGCCGGGTACATCGACGACAAACGCACCCTGAAGATTCATATCACTGTGCTTAAGGCCAAGGAGGCAGCCGAGTGCGCGGACAACGCTGGTTGTGCTGGTAAACGCGCGTGTGGGACGATTAATGCCGCGCCGTTGTTGAAAAAATTCGGCGGTGCGGACTTTGGTATTTGTCGCGTTGGCCAGATTCAGATAGCAAAGCGTTTCCAGCACACCGATGCTGGTGCTTACGATAACGAGGGCTTTGTTTTGCTTCCCTGATTTTTCCTTTTTAAATTATATTGGATTCGCTTGATATAAATGGAACAATCCTCTTCCTAGCTCATGTGCGGACCACCCTTACAAAGGAGAGCTACGCGCTAGTTTTTAATTTATGTATTAAAATAGGTACAGATGATGTAAATTTTTTCCTTCAAAAGAAGCAAACCACTTTTGAATTTTCCCTTTCTCGATTCCTGTTTGATAACATTTTATTGCCGGGCAATCGCTTGGATTTCCCCCCTTTTCAATAAAACTATGCTAAAGAAAACATCACGCAAAGGAATTGAATCAGGGCACATCATTTGTGTTGTTTCTCTGTTGATGCTTTTTTCACTTTCTCTCTATTTTCTTTTTTATTCTTGTTGTGACTTTAATTATCATCTTTATTATTTATTTCTCTTGCGACCGTTTTCCCGACTTTTAACAACAAACTTTAATCCGCCTAATTATCCACGCCTACTCATCCCAGCGACCACAATAACAAAAACCACACTCATCAAGCTCACCTTCTTTCACCCACTTACTCCCTTACTTCCACTCACTCACTCACTCGCTCACTTGCTCACTCACAACAACTAACATATATTAAGGCAAAGCTAACTCGGTATCACTAAAAAATGTACAGGAAAAACGTGTATTCCATACCTGTACTCAATGCTCCCGATATTAAAAACGAGACAATAGTAAGTTTAAATATTCCACTTTTTGATCGCTAAATATGATGCACAAATAAAGCTGGTCTGCCCTTATACTAAAAATACAAAAAAAACTGCATTTGTTGACTTTATTTTGCAATATAGCCCGTTCTGAATCGCAATGCCACCGAGGGAAAGCTTCTCTTTGGAGCTGACAACATTACCACAGTGTACGAAAACTTTTTGCATGGCATGAAGACAGCAGGAGGGCGTAAGTACAGCGCGAAAAACAACTCACATTCGCTTTTTCTTGTATTTGTTACTAACCGAAGTCTTTGTAAATATAAAACATTTAATGCATTGGTCATGCACGAGCGCAAAAATACATATATAAAAAATCCGCCGACCTTATGCACGCCGATGCACGGCCAACATCCTTTTACTGATATAAAATCAACACAAGAAACAATTCTTACCCAATTCCTTAATATCATTTTTCCTCTCCGTCAAATTTTGTTTTTATAGCGGATGAACCAGTGTTCGGGCAACGAGAATCAGGCGGACGGCCAGGGGCGCTGAATGAATTTAAATGGGTAACATACGGCGAATTCCACGAGCGGTTTCAAAGTCTCGCTCGTGGGTTCCAGGGACTCGGTTTGCAGCCCGGAGACACCGTAGGTATATTCTCAGGAAACCGGCTCGAGTGGCCATTGGTCGAATACGCGACATACTATCACGGTTACATCTCAGTGGCCATATACGAGAGCGTGAGCAGGCCGCAGGCCATGTACATCATCAACCTGACAGAGCTGACGACGGTTTTTGCCTCGCTGGTGTGCGCTAAAAAGCTGATAGAGATGCGCACACAGATCCCAAAGGTGAAGAACGTCGTGCTGATGGAGCCGCCACCACAGGATTTGGTGGACAAGTTGATCGAAAACGGGCTTTCAGTTTTTAATTTGTCTGATGTCGAGGCGTATGGACGCGATGGCGAGGAGGAGCCGTTCAAAAAGCCGACATATGATGATGTGGCAACGATTGTGTTCACGTCGGGGACAACAGATATGCCCAAGGGCGTTATTCTTACGCACGGCAACATTGTGTCGTCGGTGGCCGGAACCAACTACGTGATGGACCAGAAGGACTTGGCGCGCATGGGTCCTAAGGACTGCGGCGTCAGCATTATTCCGCTCTCGCACATATTGGGCCGCCTGGTCATGCACTCGATGGTCGCCACCGGGTGCAAAACAGCGTTTCCGCGCACGACGCCTGAGCACATGCTCGAGGACATGAGCGAGCTCAGGCCAACAGTGATCATCGGCGTGCCTAAATTTATCAATCGCGTGCAGGACAAGGCCATGGCGGGGATTAAGGGGAAGAGCGGGCTGGCTGGGTCTATTTTCCGTCATGCGGTCAAGGCCAAGCTGCGCAATATCAAGCATGGCCAGAGCGGACATTGGCTGTGGGACCACGTTATTTTCAAGCCATTGAGCGAGACGCTGGGCGGCCGCGTCAAACTGATTATCTCAGGCACGTCGTCTATATCGCATGAGGCCATGGCGTTCATAAAGTGCACGTTCTCCTGCGACGTCAACGAGGGCTACGGGCTTACAGAGACCTGCGGGCCTGTCAGCATTTCGACACACGATGACAATTCGGCAGGGTGCGTGGGCACGCCATATCCGACAAACATGGTCAAACTGGTTAGCGTCAAGGAGCTCGGATACACGGTTGATGACAAGCCGTATCCGCGTGGCGAGATCCTGGTGCGCGGCGCCAATGTGTTTCGCGGATACTACCGGCAGCCCGAGCTCACCACCGAAGTGCTCTCTCCCGATGGGTGGTTCCGCACTGGCGACCTGGGCATGTTTGACAATCTGGGTCGGCTCAAGGTCATCGACCGCAAGTGCAACATATTCAAGCTTAACACTGGACATCAGATTGAACCCGAGCGCTTGGAGTACATTTACTGCGACTGCGATCTGGTCACCCAGGCGTTTTTGTATGGGGACAGTGACCATGGGTTTTTGGTGGCCATTGTAGTTTTGGACCCGGAGTTCCTCAAGATCTTTTTGACCAAAAAAAAGATTATCAAGGAGGGCTCGGAGCCGCCGCATCACCAGATGCTCTGCATTGATACGATGGTGCGCAGCGCGGTGATGAGCGAGATCAACAACCACGGGATTGAGCAGGACCTCAGTTACTACGAGCTCATTAGCAACGTGTATCTCGAGCCCTATGGCATGGACGTGTATGGATTGCTGACGCCGACGCTGAAGATTAAGCGCTACGAGGCTATTCGCCATTACCAGGTCACCATCAATCGGTTGTACGAGGAGGTCGGCAGCACTGTCAAGGACCAGAGCCAGATGGCTAATATTACCAACTGGAAACTCAACAAGCCGTCGTCCAAGATGTTTTGAAATAAAAAATTATATGCATGCTCGCTCTTAAAAATTGTATATTTAGACTTTTGCGCTCATTGTGCAACTCATTAGTAAACGGAAACATATTCCTGAATGTGTGTATCAACTCAAAAAAAGCTTTGTGGTGTTGTCAGCTGTGCGAGGGTCTTAGCTTTATTTTCAGTTCTTGGACGGCGTGGCGGCGGTCTCAGCGATGGGTTTGGGTGCCTGCCCAATCTCGTTAAAGAACTTGTTCATCTGATCCTGCGTGTTCTTGTACACGCCATCCATGGTGCCCTGGCAAGAGATAGTAATGACCTTGCCCTGCTTGGCAAACTCATCAATGACCGGCTTACTGTCATTCACGTAGGTCCTGAAGCGCTTCTTGATCGACTCGATATTGTCATCCGACCGGCCGCTGGTCTTGCCACGGTCCAACAGACGCTCGAGCAAGGTGGTCTCGGGGCATTCAAAGTACAAGACCTTCTTAGCCTTGCACACAGTGTCCTCAAAGGCCTTGGCCTGCTCGAGGTTGCGCGGGAACCCGTCAATCAAAAAGCGGTCGCTCTCGGGATGGTCCATCATGGCGTTGCGCAGCAAACCAATGGTGATGACGTGGGGAACAATCAAGCCCTCACGAATATAATGCGCAATGAGCTCGCCGTACTGCGACACAGGCCGCTTCTGCTCCTCGCGGAGCAGGTCGCCGGCAGATAAGTGCACAAAGCCAAAGTCATCAACGAGCTTGGCAGAGTTGGTGCCCTTGCCGGATCCGGGGCCGCCGAGAACAAATACCACAGTTTTTTTCTCAAACGGGAAACTGGCAATCTGCTCATCGGTGTAAGACGCGCTGTCGATTTCAGCCTTTTTCTTGTCGCGCTGTTCCTTTTGGATTGCGTTCCATTCGAAGAATGGCTTGACTATGAGCATGTAGCCGGATCCCAGCAGCGTCATGGAGGCGAAGATAGCGAATGGGTGCATGCCAAAGATAAACCCCTTTTTGCCGCTGCCGCCGCTCTTATTATTGCTGCCTTGGCCCATGGTGAACTGGTTGGGCTTGTTGCCGCCGGTGGGAGTCGTGTATAGGCGCTGTATGGGCTTTGTGGCCACGCGCAAAACTGGTGTGCGCGGAGTCTGCTGCAGCGAGCGGAGCAGAATGTTGGTGCGAGCTGATGCAAACATTGCGAGCAATTCGGGTAAGAAATGGAAAGTTTAACTACGTCAAAGAAATATTGGATTCGTCAAGAAAGAATGAGAGAAAGAATGAGCGGAAATGAGAGAGATTGGGATTCGGACTGGACAAGGTAGGTGGAGTGTATATTTGGAAATAGGAAGGTAAATCTCAATCAGTCGCAACCAAAACACCTACCTGTCTTTGCTTTTGCTTGACCCAAATTGATCGGTGCTTGATCGCCTGATTTGATTTGATTTGACATCAGTGCTCTCGAAACGCACCGCTCAAACCAGAATCCGAAAGTCAAGCTTTGCATCATCACCTGCACATCTTGCGTGCAGAAACAAACTTGTATTCAAACCATGAAGAAAAAAACAGAAAATATAATCGCGCAATATACTTTAGATAGTTCTGACCAAACATTACCCACCCACACCAACCATTTAAGCAGAGTATGCACGCTATTATGAAAGTGTGGCTAAAATCCAACACTTAATTTTAACTCGCTAAATAATATCTAATGTTAATCATTGAGGGCGGCAATTATTTGGGTCACGCCCTATTGCCTCCTGTGAGCTGCAGCAATCTGCTGTCCACTATTTTTGCTCTTTCGTTTTTCAGAATTTGGGTTTGAAAAAATGGTACACTCATTTATTGAAAAAAAAATTGCAACCGGTGCCAGCCAGCCAGTACGCCCACCCGCTTGTTATTTTGCTCGCTTGTCAACTTGCCTGCTGACTATAATATAAATACAAGCCAAAAATAACTAGTATAAAATATTCAAATATATATGAGTAAATTTACTTACCTGAAAGTATGCGTGTTGGTGGTCGATTAAAAATGTATTATCTGAAAAAAGAGAGGAGAAAGAAACGCATTTATTTTATATTTCAGCCGTCTTTGTATTTTGGTTGGTTGCTGATCATCAAAAAAATTGTGATGTCAAAATTAAAATACATCACGTGATAGCGCTGGCGCATATAATCTGATTGTCATGATATTGCATGCACGCTGCGATTTCATAAAGTGAGCTTCTTTAGGGTTATTTGTAGTCTCAATAAAATATACATTTAGTAAACACAGTAAAATTGTTGTTGCGCAGCCTGAGGATATGGAAGTGGATGTTGAAATCGAGAATCGTGAGACAAGCTCCTATCTGCATGCTGATAGATTAAATAATTTTCCGGCATATATTACAGCCAGAGTTTGATAAAAAAATACAATGGCTTGGTCAAAACTTTAGCTGTTCTAAGTATTAACAGCAAAGGAATCAATGGTTATTTGTTTTTGTGTTTACCACGTAGGAGAACAAATAAAAGGGACAAGATGGAAGGTTCCGTCCCTTGTTCTCCTTGTGGAGAAATAAACATATTTTGTCTGTAACTACCACTTGTAACACATATGTCAGTAAAAAAACTCGAGATTGTTTGATGAAATAGTCCACAAACCAACTTTTTAGTACAATTTTATTGTATAATAGCAGAGATATTATACACGCGTAATTGTTTATAATAGGGTCATTAGCATTTGTTAGAAATGTTTATTAAAATATTTAAATTCATAAATCGAATGTAATATAAATATTATTTATTAAGCAATGTAATAAAATATTATAAGCAAGGAAAAATATTTGAATTACATTTTTTCTTAACTTTTTAGCAGCTGACTTTTTATATACACTAGTAAAAATGGTTTTTTTTAGAATTTCCAGACATTTATAACGAAACCAGATTTTGAAAATGCGGGGAAGTGTTCTTCAATTGTTATTGTGTTGAAAAACAATTGAAAAACACTACTATTTGCGTCCATTGAGCGAGTAAAATTATAAAGGTAAAACCGTTTTTATAGTTTTTTATAGAGTGCAATTTATCACGAATGAAACAGGAAAAAGTAGAGAATTATTTTATTTTTATTTTTTGCGACACCATGTATTTATTTTGCGGCATTAAATTTGTACTTTGCAACACATAAATAACTAATAATAATGTTTGCGGCAGCTTTGATCAACATAGACAACAATGATAACAACAATAATTACAACAATAATTACAACAATAATTTAAAATTACAAGATGCACAGCACAGCACAGCCCCTGCCCACAGCCACTTTACCACCGCACCCGCTAGTACCAACAGCTACCATTGCTGGCTATAGTTACAACAGCAACAATACCAAAATCAAAAACAGCAGCAATGGTGTTTGTACACACGCTGTACTAGAAGCAGGTCAACACCAATTTTATTTAATACTGCTTGCCACTCCTGGGTAATATCATGAGCAAGCAGTTTTTACAGGTTATCATATGCCATCTTGCCGACTGGACATGCAATGAAAACCACATGACTGACGCTGTAAAGGATATAAATGAATGTTGCCAAGCGATCAGTAATTGGCAAAAAAAATATCTGATATATAAATAAATAAAGCATATTTATATTTACCATTATTATAATATCTTGGCACCAAAACGCAAAAAAGCTACGTTTTCTATTTGCAGCTTTGTGCTTTGCCTTTGTGGCGTTATACATTTGAAAAGGGCGTGGAATCTGTGCAAAACAAATAACTTTGGATTTTGTAACTATGGTTTTTTAACCCTCTTATAAAGCTTAAAATTTACAGAATACACCCAGATGCTTTTACATGAAATAATTATTTGTAACTCAAAAGGCTTGGTTTTACGTGAAAGGTATGTAAAGACATTAATGCTGACTTTAAAAAAGTAAAAATAGATACATTTGTTTTTTTAAAATACAAAAAATATTTTTATTATATCATTTATAAAGCTAAAAAGATTAAACAAGTATTTATTTTAAAAAATAATGCGTGTAAAAATAAAGCACACATAAAAAGTTGTTTTACAAATAAAATACACATATATAAGAGTGCAGTAGCATTACATATTATTACATATTATTAGAAGCAGTTTTATATTTTACATTTTTGCATCTTTCACCCTCTATTTTCAAATCAACTCGATCAATTTTTATTTTTATTATGCCCATTAGCATAGAGGCACTCCTTGGCATCTGCAAAATGCATCGTTCCTATTTCCTTCCAGTTATGCGCAAGCAGGTTGTTGCCGTTTATCATGTTATCTCAGCCACATACGAGCTCGCGCAGTATATCTTTTTACAAGAGCTGGATAACGAGGGGTTTAATATTGTCAGCCATTTAAACCAAGGTTTTTTAAGGAGTGTTTTATCGCCCTTTGTCTCACTGCCGGAAAAGAGCCGTGCAGCAAAAACCTGAAAACTGCAAACAGCATACTTGTCAACAGGCACAGGTACACGTTCATCAAGGAGACTACGTTTAAGTGCCCGGAGCTTATTAATGCAGCCGGCGTTGCTAATTATGAGGGACTGACTATTCTGGCCGCGTATAAATCTCATATATCTCAACGCTTTAACAGGTGGTTGAAACACTTAGTCGAGGTCACGCTTGACGTAAAGAAAGGGGCTGGGCAGTGACACGCGATACATAAGAAGGGGGCAGCCACACTGAAAAGGAAATAAAACAGCGGATTAACAATGAAATCAGAATTCCAGCGGGCAAGATGAAGTGGGCTCTGGTGTCTGCTAAGACCAACAAAGCCGGGAAGCAACCTGACACCAGTCACATTTTAGATCCTGTTTGTCGCAACGGGATGGCGCGCTTAATTGAGAGGATCTTTGGCACACGCTCCAAAGACTACAGCTTCGGCGACAAGGGATTAAAGTACGACTCTGTGACCAATACGGTTAAGCACATTGGGGCCTTTGTTAAAATTTTTCGGCTTTTAAATCTCAACAAATGTGTGCGCTCGATTTCCTTTTTTCCGATGAGAACATCAGTTGTACCAGGGTTTACTACAATCGACAAGACCATCCTTACATGGTGTATTCTGTCTGTCACAACGAGCCAACTCGAAGCGCTGCATAAGGATAAACTTTTCCTGGATATTGAGCTCCCCAAAATTATATCTCAGACAGAGCTCAGTGACAAGTTGTCCGGGGAAGTTTGGTCCCTAGTTTGTGATATATCTTGTTGGCCGTTTTTGCTCGATTTTTAAGGTCGGCAAACCACACAAATTCGGGGGATTATTCGTACTGATGGCGGTTCAATAATCGTATTACTTGACTCAACTGCAAACACAGACTAAGAAGATCAAGGCCAAGAGGATAAAGGCCAAGAATATTTCATGGTCTCAGGTTCTGGAGACACTGACAACAGCGACAACGATAGAACTGGCATAGGCACCAGGAACAAAAACAGCAACAGCAACAGCAATGGTATACCTCGCAGTAAAAAGGCTTTTCCTCCCGATTACATTGATACTTTGCCAAAAACGACATTCATGGTATTGTTGGTAAAATAGTTCTTTGTGATTTAGGTCGCAGGGGTATGTTATATTGTCTGGGATATAAAAGCAGCTACAAAATGGGTGAGTTATTTTCCATTATATCAAGAATTCAGAGGCTAATAATCCTTGTGAACGTGTGTTTTGACGGATCCATGAAAATGCAAAAAAGGCATTCCAGCTTGACCCCGCAAAGCTCTCCAAGGCGGAAATAAATGGTTGGTATACGTCCGTTGAGGATGCCGAGCGCGCGCTCAACCACCCTGGCTTCAATACACTTAATTTCAAGTTATATTTTGAGTACCTCCTTGAGCGCCGAAAGGGATATTTTGTTTTGGCAGAACATTATCACAACATGCAAACCCTCAGCAAGAGTTGGAAATATGACGGCAGCAGCTCAACTACCCCTTGCGGTGCAAGATCCACTATCTTTTTTTTAACAGAAAGCGTGCCGACGTTGAACTCGCAAAACCTTTACGTGCAAAATTTGGGCCAGATCCAGTCCCTATTCTTGGTAATTGGGCCCAGGCATGGCCCGTTACCATGAGCCAATCCGTGGCAAGGGGCTGCAGGAGATGCTAATAGGCCAGGGATTCACTGTTTACTTGATCGACGAGTATTGCACCTCAACGTTTTCCCCAGCATGTGAGAGCAGGATGGAGAAATTTCACAAAATTGATGATCCTCATCTGCAGGATCCCAAAAACAAGTACCATGTCGCAATGGCGGCAGCAGCATCTAACTTTGTCACAGCCTCAACAAACACCGCTGCTAATTCCGTTGCAGCAGCAACATCATTCAATTGCGTCGCAGCTGCAACCACTTCAGCCACTGCGTCTATCATAGCAGCCACCGCCATTTCTGTTGCAACTAAAACTGCTGCCAACGCCACATCTGTTGTTAACAGTGCGCAGCAGAGTCACAACCAGCGGGTGTCTATTTGCCCACAGTCTGCCGATATCATCCGGTTGATAGGGGAGGAAAAGGGCTGGTCTAAGCGCAACATTTCCCGCAAAATTAAGCAGCAGCTGGGGGATGAGCTGGCTGAGCGGAATCGGAAGCACTGCGTCAATATCCAGCTCGCTGATAATCCCAAACGCTTTTTCAGGCTGAGCGGCTGGTCGCGGGGCAAAATTGAGCGCAAAATCAGACAGAGGGTGCGCGACAAGTTGGCCGCGCAGCAGCAAAAGCAGTAGAATGATCACCAGCAGCAGCAGGTAGCCGCAACAGGCATAAATATAATTCCGGCGGTAGAAAAACCTCGCCAAATGCTATGCCATGGCTTGCTCCAGTGCGCAATGGAAAACTGCTTGCAAGCCTTTGGGGCCGACGGAACCAAGATCAAGGGTGGCGAAAAAGTGACATCAGGCAGGCGGAAGTGGAATAATTGTGACATGGCTGCAGTGTTGAACCTTCGCATCACTCTTAATGTCCTGCTTAAAGGCAATCATCCTCCCCGTTTCTTGCGCAAAAAGGCATCAGAGTCGGCTAAATCCGAGTGTACAGCGACACCCGAGACTTTGCTCAAGCCAAAGGCCAAGAAGACCAAGCGTGTGCGCAAGAATCCATCTTCCCTTACTTCTTCTCTTCAAAAGAAGCAATGAACTGATTAATATCGTCAACCATAGTGGTCTATTGCCACTAGTTTCTAAACACTATGGGGAAGGGTGTCGGTTTATAGTATATTTGTAGCCTCATTATTTTCTTATAGTATACCACACACATACACACAATGCCATTGCTTCTTTTTTTGCACTATTTTCTCTTTGAGCAATTTGGTAATCCCTTCAATGCCCCGATTTCTCGCTTTGTCTTTATCAGAAAATCCATTTTTTGCCTTCATTCAGAATGTGCAAGTGGTGTGTATTTTATGCTTATTTTTATACACTTGACATATTTTTCTTGACTCGCATGGATTAATATCACCCATTTTATCTATCGGCATCGGTGCTGGACTTTGCCCCGTTTATTTTTTCTTCGCTTTTCTTCACACTCTGCCCTCTACAGTTTTACTTTATCGATATTTTTCTTACTTTTTTTGTACTCTAGGCTCTCAAACGAAAAGACTGCAGTCCTCTTCCTTACCCCCTTTTCTCTCTCTTATTCTCTCCCACCACCTCCAATCGTTTTTAATCCAGGTCACTAACGATGACGACTTATAACAGCCGCAGCAGCGTCAACAGCACCTTAAGCACTTTCAGCGCCAGCACCAAATTGTGCGGGATAGAGCTTCCGGGGGCGCCAAGCATCCCTGGCGAAACCAAACCCTACATCAACCACATAATCACAGACGGAAAACTGATAACGCACATAAACGGCATCAACTCGATGTACGACAACTTCCTCCGTGGCCGCTCGATCGCCGGCCGCAACTCGCCGATTTTTGGAACCCGTCCAGTCATCGACGGCATGGGCAACGTCGGCGGGTACCGGTGGGTGACCTGGGATCTGTTCCACGAACGGTTTATCAATTTTGCGTCGGGCCTGCGCAAGCTTGGACTACAGCAGGGCGAGACTATCGGAATTTTCCTCGCCAACAGTATCGAATGGGTACTTACCGAGCAGGCATCTTACTACCACCGAATCGTGTCTGTACCGCTGTACGATTCATTGAGCCAGAGTGCCCTGACACATGTTATTACTGAGGCCGAGATCAGTGTCGTTGTGTGCACGAGCAGCAATGCGCGGCTGCTGCTCGAAATGTCCGAATCCATCCCTTTTCTCCAGGCGCTTATTGTCGTTGACACGTTTGGAAGTGATTTGGTGCAGATGGGCGAGACGCGCGGCATCAGCGTCCGACTATTCCGGCAGGTCGAGGATTCCGGCGCCAAACAGGCTGTTGAGCCGGAGGTGCTGCCGGGCCCACAGGACATTGCCACCATTGTGTACACCTCGGGCACCGTCGGTATCCCCAAGGGTGTGGTTCTGACGCACGCCAACATGCTAGCCACCATTGCTGCGACCACAGCCATGAGCGAAGAAGGCGACATGTACAACTTTACGCCCAAGGACTGCTCCATAGGTTTTCTCCCCCTGGCGCATTGCCTCGGGCGAATGGTTCTACATATGATGATATCCTTTGGGGTCAAGACGGCGTTCCCGCGCAACAACCCCGCCACGCTTGTTGAGGATCTGCGCGACTTGCAGCCCACGATATTTGTCGGCGTGCCGCGCATATTCAGCCGCATTCAGGACCGCGTCCTGTCGACAGTCAAGGTGAAGGGTGGGTTGCCGTCGGCTCTGTTCCATTACGCTTACAGTACGAAGAAGAATAACTTGGTCCGTGGTCAGGTCAACCATTGGCTGTGGGACCGCGTGATATTCAAGCCCCTAAGAGAAAAATTTGGCGGAAAGCTCAAACTCATTGTCTCTGGCTCAGCGCCTATTTCTCCCGAGACTCTCGAGTTCTTGCGCTGCTGCTTCTCATGCAGCGTCATCGAGGGCTATGGATTGTCCGAGACCATGGGACCGTCTTCTGTGACCCTGACCGACGACATTGAGCCCGGAAATGTTGGCGCTCCGATCCCTTGTGTCATGATGAAGCTGCGCAGCGTGCCCAATCTCGGATACAATGTCGAGGATATGCCAAGGCCTCGAGGAGAAATTCTGGTCAAGGGTGCCAATGTGGCGAGTGAGTACCTTAAGCAGCCGGAGAAGACTCGCGATGCATTCATCGACGGCGGGTGGCTGTGCACCGGCGACATTGGCACGGTCGACGAGCGCGGGAGATTCCACATTATCGACCGCAAAAACAACTTGTTCAAACTGGCCCAGGGCGAGTTTATCGCGCCCGAAAAGATTGAGAATGTCTGCATGGACCACTTTGTCGTTGAGCAGGCATATATCTACGGCGACCCACTGAAGAATGCGCTGGTCGCCGTTGTCGTTCCAGACAAGGACTTACTCATTTCGTTTTTAAAAAGCAAGGGTACCGTGCCGTCCGTGGATAAGCTCAGCTTTGAGGACCTGTGTCAGGACTTGAGAGTCCGTAGAGCTGTTATTGATGAGCTGGCTGTTTGGGGCAAGGCGCATGATCTGTGTGGATTCGAAATTCCTAAAAACATTTTTTTGCATCCAGTGTCGTTTGAAAAGCTCGATCTGCTTACTCCTACGTTCAAGCTCAAACGCCAGGATGCAAAGGCTCATTTTGATGCCATATTGAGCAAACTATACGTCGATATGGCTTAATTATGCTTTTTTGTACATGTATATTTAATGATAAGTAATATTTTCTTGTCATTTATAAAATATAGAAATATTAAAATTCCAATAATTTGAAGCGGCTACGCAGCAATAATATTGCCATTTTTGTTTAATCCGATAGCGACTGTCAGAACAGGGATATCGTTTGCACCAATTTTAATATGACCAGGAAGGCGACTATGCCCCGCGCAATCAAAAATGACCCAAGTATCCAGTACCAAGACACGGCCATTAATCGAGAACACGATGTCTTGGACCTCCCCAAATGGCTTTAACGCAGCATTAATGTCGCGAGCTATGGTTGCAAAAGGCGCTAGATCTAGCTCCTTCAATATTACGACAACAAAGAAGGACTTGGACTATGCGCTTAAATTGAGCCGCCTTATCCTTTATCCCAAAAGAACTGGTAACAAATCCGGCCATAACATCAGCCGATTGGAACGACACAATCGCATAATCGCAATTTTCGGGAAAAGTGAGAAACGCTGTGGATAAAAAGTTAACCATATTAATGGCTGCAATCACATCATTGTCAGTTTTATCTTCATCAATAGAGCATACCAGACTGTTTTGGCTAGGATAATCGAGCATTAATAAAGATGGCTTGTCAAATTTGACCTTGTTGCCAGCAAGCATATTAAAAATGCTAAAGTACTTGAAAGAAGGGACGGTAGGACCAACATTCTCACGTCCAACTTTTCGAGCGCTCGGCGGAACGTACTGGGAATATTTATGCAAATGCTTTGTATGTTTTATTCCAAATATACTATTTATATCGTATAGGAAATCAGCCGAAGTACACTTGGGCATTGTAAATCAATTGAGAATGCTGGCTGTTGTCGACATGTTGAGTGTGAAAAGATATGGTGTGTTGTAAATAAATAAAAAAAACTTGGTGTGCCCACCAGAAACGCAGTTATTTAAATACTTCCGCACAAACCAGAAATAACATTTTTCAAAAAATAAAGTATTTGATGTGCCTTTCACGCAAATTATATCAATCATATTTAAAATATCTTTATCTGCATATGATACAAATGTGTGGTCGAATGCTAAAATAATTGGCCAAAAGAGAAATTCAATTTAGAGATTTGTATTAACAAAAGTCCAAAATTATAATTAAACGCAAATGACAGACAAGGCTGGCCTAAGTCATCAATATATCTACGAAAAAAACTGAAATTCAGTACCTCCAGATCTTTTCTGGTAACTCAATATCGATCCTGGCGAGCTTTGTGCCAATCTTGATCGAGCCCAGCAGCGGACCAATGTTAGCACAATCAATGAGAACGCGAACTTCTGATACCAAAACCCGATTTATTGTTGAAAACACAATGTCGATGATTGTGCCATAAGGCTTGAGAGCCGTCTCGATTGCGTGAGCCATGGCAGGAAAGGGTGCTGGTTCTAACCCTGACAATGTCAGAATAATGTAGGAAGACTTGAATTCAACGAGCCGCCTGAAAGTTATGGATTTGTTATTAAAAACAAGTGGACTAGAAACAAATGCGGACATATACTCAGCAGACTTGAAAGAAACAAAAACATCTTTGGCGTTTTGAGTGACGCTGACAGGTACTGTGGTTCTGAAGGCCAATGCTACAGCTGCATTTATGTCTGGGTCTACAACAAACGTTAAGCTGTGCTGACTGGGCGGCTTGGACATTATTTTAACTGGATGCTCGTCAAAGTTGACGTCATTTCCAGCCAGAGTTCTAAAGACACTAAAGTGTTGGAGGAGTGCTGTACCAGAATTAGAAGTTGTCAACACTGTTGACCAGACTGCGCTTTGAATATTGCTTAATCCAAACATTCTATCCCAGTTCTTGTTCAGAACCGACACAGAGTTGTAAGCCATTACCCATCGAGTCGACAGTTTGACCATTTTTTCTACTTGCGCAAGATATTGTACAAATAAGACCAAGTTGTTAACCAATACTAATTGAGGATAAAGTTTACTTTGCTGCAGGCCGCAATCCACTCGTATTTATGAGCAAGGTTACCCACAAGGAAATTTTCAAATGGAGAAAACAATAACAATATAATACAATATAATTCTGGGTTCACATACCACATATCACGTTGATTGTATCAGTTGAATGATTGATGCTGTTTTTTTTTGCATTTATCGTGTATCGTGAGTCACGTTTAAATGTAGCAAAACTACAGAAAGCGTAGACAAAAATGGAATTCTTGTATAGATATAACAAGCACTAAAATGCGATGCTGATAGAGAGAAAATAGATACATTGTGCAAAATATAAAACAACTGAAAAACACGAACTAAAGTTAATGATTAAGACTGATCGTCTACTGCGCCACCTTGCCTATCATAGACTCCATTGCAAACCTGGATACATGCTCATATAACATAAATTATTCTAGGGGTGGCGTAATTGGGATTTCTCCAGACTTGAGTCTAATCGCCTGGCAGTGGAAGTGTTCGTCAGGGTGTTAGTAAAATTAAAGCCGAGCACTAGATCTGCCAGCTAGAGCGTCGATCGTAGCCAGATAGCTAGTGTGCATATATGCCGTCCTCATTGCTGTTGTCCGTGGTCACTTTGGCAAGCTGTCGTCTTTGTCTTGTCGCGGATTTAGTATTCAGGGCGTTTGTTGAGATTAAAGTTTTCATCAACAATCGATGCTTCTCAGGCGTCAAAGAACCCTTCATTTCCAGTTCAATCTGTAGGTTGCACCACCTCTTGTACTAGTTGTGCTTTTTATCTATAATTTTGTTTACAAACACCATTGCTTGTTTTTGCGCACCTCCCCTTGGGGTTTCTTGACCAGGATTGTGTACCTGTCCTCTGTCAGCTTCCGCCAGCCACGCCTCATATCCAAGTCCAGACTATTGTCCTGGCAATGGGCGTCCACACGCCTCTTATGCTTTTCCAATATGTTATCTGTCGGTTCTGGGTACACCTGGAATCTGTTGACTGTCTCAGCCATGAAATCTGCGGCTGAGTTCCAAATAGTCCAATGAAAGTCCTCTTGTATCAGAATTTCACGCTCCTGTCGTAAACACATAAGCATGTGGCCCTGTGTTTCAATGGTCTGGCAGCCAAGCAACAAGTATATACACATTCCTGGTTCCAGCTATG
The DNA here is from genome assembly GCF_025024165.1 of Kickxella alabastrina. Classification (NCBI taxonomy): domain Eukaryota; kingdom Fungi; phylum Kickxellomycota; class Kickxellomycetes; order Kickxellales; family Kickxellaceae; genus Kickxella; species Kickxella alabastrina. The sequence continues at coordinate 714,203 of NW_026251477.1, read as the reverse complement.
CGTTAGGTATCATTTTCACTGTCTGTTTGCTACAGCCAGTGGGTGGAGAAGCACCTTTAGTGCAAAGGAGCAACAGATGGAGTATATTGTACTGGTAATGCGCCAGACATTCTTGTGGTGCCAATCGCCTTTGCTATTCACTGCCACATTCATTGTCTGGAAGATAGTGGTGATCGTCGTGGACAAGGTTTTTGGCAGCTGTTTGGGGGCCACAGGCAGTCATGATATCATTGCCATTGCCATTGTAGGTGCTGTTTCTGGTGTCAATACCATTATTTTTGTCCCTTCTGGTGCCTCTGCCAGTTTTGTTGCCAATCTCTCTGTGGGAATAATTACATCCTTAGTGCGCGCCGCTATGATCTGCTCTATCAGCGCCTTACTCATCCAGTTGTCGTCCTGCTGGTGGCAAATCCTGTTTGGTAGGCAAGGCGTGGTAATGCCCCCCCCCCCCACAAAGAGCCGGCATTTTTCCCGTTGACTCTCATCTGAATTGCAGTGGCCAGAGATCCGGCTGTAGGTGGGCTGGATTGGCGGCTTTGGCAGCTTTCTCGTTCTGCTCTGTACCCGTATATCATCATACCCACTGTGTATTGGGCAGCCCCTTGTGAGTCTAGAACCAAGGTAGCACTAGTTGGCCGAGATGTTCTATACCCCGTATGCTAAAAAATTGTCTGCAACTTTGAAAACATAAGTATAAAATATCTTAATTTAATAATACTTAATTAAACATAATGCACAAGCAAAATACACAAATTGCATGGACAACGTGCGCTTCTTTGTAGCTCTTTTTCACAAACACCAGTCGCATAACGAGACTTTTTTAATCAACGAATATCAAGTTTTCTTTAAGCTCAGTTGATGAACGTTCAAAATACTTATGATAGTGTTTTCTCGGGTTTTCATCTTGTTAAACAGATACAAATGTATCTAGTCAATAAATATAGCAATTATGTCTTATTTTTATTATAATTTTCAGAGAAATAATCATAATCAAAAAAGGGGTTTGTAAATGTGTGGATGCTAACTTTTGGAATAATAAATCTTACGTTCACTGCAATAGTTAAAAAGTAGCTGGCTAATCCAATTTTTGCTTACCAAGCTATTGCTTTGCAGGAACTGTAAAAAGTGTATTAATAAAAAACAAAGCCATGTCTTTTATTAAATCTTGGCTTTTTTAATAAAAAAGAAACAGTAGGCAAGCCTTGAAAAGTTATTTATTTAATAGTATGTGCGCATACAAAATGAAAAATGTGCAAGAAATAGCTCTTGAAAAATTTTCAATTGAATAATACCATTTTTCTCTCTTTTTCCTTGCTATTTAGTTTTGATATTACTCTTTAACCGGTTATTATATTGCTTGCTTTAACTTATTTCTTTTAAAGTTTTAACAAAATGTCGGACGGTAATCAAGTGGTTTTTTCTTTCAATCACTAATCCTTTGGGTGAAAAGAAAGAATCAGACAAAAATACGTTGCGTGTTTCTTTGATCTCGAGACTCCGCAGTTTACTTGAATGTATTGTAACAAAATATTGTGACAAAGACAAATACAAAGACAAATACGCGCTCAGGTACACAAATAAAAAAGACACTATAACTATGCCAACTTTAAATATTGATTCAAACAAAAATTCTACAGTGCATACATTTTTCAAGTTAAAAATGCCAGGTACAAATACATTCAAACTGGGTATTGACCTTATTGAACTTCCGGTGCGCATATGTTATTGAGTGACAAATGAGAAACATCTAATAAAAAAGAATGTTTTATAGTTAGGTTTTACAATGACTATGCGTATGAAATGGTAATAAAAATATATTAAATTGGACTCTGTGGCTATGATATAAACGGTTTTGACATTTTTCAAGGCTATATAGACCCTTTTACCTCATTTAAAGAATTGGGGGTAGATGTTACATACGAGTTGTGTGTATTTGCGGCACCCTCAGTACTATGTATTCCACCAGACGAAATAGTCGTAAACCCTGTAAAAGTCAGAAAAGCGGTAAATAAAAAGCTTGGGTAAAGTTGAATCTACACTTACACTAAAAACAAACCAATTTTTCTATCTGATCTTAATTTTATAGCTTAGATTTGTAATTTGGTTTATTAATTCAATATATTACATTTACGGTTATAAAAAGTAGAAGGTTCGCCTTTTTTATGCTTGTCAATAAATTCAATAATCCTGAAGCAGTACCTAACCATTTATTTTTCAGTATTTTTCAACACAATAGAGAAACAAGGCTTAAAATATAGTCAAGCCAGCTTAACTTGTAAAGCGTGTATAATTAGTAGCAGCGCTATTGGGCTGCAAAAAACATTCCTATACGTTTTGAATACAACACAGATGGATACATATATACTTTTGCTAGGCATTTCGGCAGGCAACCTGATAGGGATCATATTCGACAATAAGCTTGTTTGTTTACCTGCAACAACCCTATACAAAACCATGCTTGCACTGGTCTATTGTCAAATTGATTTTACACATTGTATTAATTGTTCTAATTAGCAGTGTTCTGTGCTTGGAGTATATAATTTGTTTTATTTTCATTAGATCGTATACTTTTTTAGATAATTTAGAACCAGCGAGTGAGTTAGTTCACTAAGCATTGGTGAGATGGCCGAGTTGGTCTAAGGCGCCGCGTTAAGGCCGCGGTCTCTCCGGAGGCGTGGGTTCAAATCCCACTCTCATCATTCAATTTTTGTTATTTTTTTGTATAATCAAAAGCTCTAAATGAGCTTGATGGATGCAAATGACTTGGAGTGGGTGGTGTGCGCAAGGGTAAATGCGTAGTGCTTGGCCAAAAGGCTGAACTCCTCCCACTCATCCAGAAATTCTATACGTGCAAGGCGTGACAGCTCCGACTGCGGAATAGCTTTTTTGTGATAGTCCGAGAGGTCGATTGCAGCGGCTGACGCCCATCCACGCGACAAAAACCTGTCACGCGTGCTTTCGAGGCTCGGATACGCCATCAGGCCGCGGAGCTCGAGACCGCGGGCGCGCAGGTTTTCAATCATCATTTGGCCGAACCGGTCACTCGGCAGTATTTGCTCGTAAGTGAGGATGGCGGCATTGGCGACCGATTCGGTGATCCAGTCGATGATAGAGTCCGAGTGCTGGGGGTCAAGATAAATCAGCACACACTCGCTGACAAATAACGTCGGTGCAGAAGTGTCAAAGCCGTGTTCCAAGAGTCGGGGCACAATGTCCTGGGCGAAAAGCCGGAGGTCGCCGGACAGCAGACAGTACTCCTCCGAGTGCAGCTCGCAGCCGCCCGCGGCCACCTTCGTATCTGCAGGCAATAGCCGGCGCATATCTGGCTTTTTGTAAATGGTGGCAGCCTTTTTGGCGTTAATCTCGGCAAAGTCTATTTCAAAGTACCGTTTGGCACGGATACTGTCTTTTGCCAGCAGGAAATAGGACGTGTCGAGGCCGCTGCCCAGAATAACCACCTGGTTTTGTGTCTGCTGCTGCTGCTGCTGGTTTTGGCTGGTGTGGCGGAGAAATTGCCGGAGAGCTTTTTGGACGCCTTGGAAGCGCGTGAAGGTGCCGCGGTTTATCAGGGGTGCGCGCCGTTGTGGGTGCCGGACAAAGTGCTGGATGAAGGGGTCGGCGATGTAGCCGAGGCGCGCGGCTGACTCGCGGCTGATGGCTGCATCGTTGCTGGTCCCCTGGACTAAACGGTCGCTGTCCTCAGGTGCGCTCATTTGAAAAATATATATTTGTTTTTGAAGCGGTAAATGCGAATTGTAAAATAAAAATGACGAAGGACAACGACAACCGATGGTGGATTCAATTGTTTGCGTCGGGGGCTGTGATTTATATATTTTTTAACAAATATATAGCGGGATTAGGGTTTTGAGCACAAAGTTCGGCTGCATGCGATCAGAACCGAAATACTTTTTAGTTTTATCTTTTTCTTGTCTTTTCCGTTCATTACTTTTTTTAAGTATTTTTGAACACACCTCTTATATTTACAAATAACACCAATGAGCGCACGCACAAACAAGATTGTTGTCACTGGCGCTTCGGGACTGCTGGGGCGGCAGGTTATGGCCGAGGCAGAAAAGCGCAGCGAATGGACCGTCGTCGGCACTGCGCTCAGCCGAACCTCTGACAAACTGCAAAAGCTTGATCTCACCAACGAACAAGCAGTGCGCGACTTTCTCGAGCGCGAAAAGCCTCAGGCAATTATCCACTGCGCAGCTGAGCGCCGCCCCGAAGTGGCCGAACGCAACCAGGAAGCAACCGAGCATCTAAACGCCCAAGTGCCCGGTTTACTCGCGCAAATGGCAAAGCAAATAAATGCCTTTTTCGTATACATTTCGACGGACTATGTCTTTGATGGCCGCAACCCACCCTACCATGTGGACGACAAGCCCAACCCGCTGAACTTTTACGGCCGCACTAAGCTTGCTGGCGAAAAGGCCGTTGTGGAGGCTAACCCGGATGCTGTCATTTTGCGTGTGCCTATTTTGTATGGCCGCACGGAGTATTTGGGTGAGAGCGCGGTTAATGTGCTATTGGGTGCTGTTCGGGACTCTGGAAAGCAGACCAAGATTGATGCGTTGCAAGCGAGGTTCCCGACGTGCGTCGACGATGTTGCCCGGGTGCTGCTAGATATTACGAGTATTGGCGTCAGGGCCGTCGGCAAGGGGGTCAAGGGTATTTACCATTTCTCGGCGTTGGAGGAGATGACAAAGTACGATATGTGTCGGGTATTCGCCGATATTCTGGGCATTGCCAATACGGCCCACCTTGTTGCTGTCACGGAGAAGCCAAAGGTGGCCGACGTGTCTCGCCCTGATAACACTCAGCTGTCGAATGCTGCGCTGAATGATATTGGAATCAACACGAGGTGCATGCCATTCAAGCAGTGGTGGACGAAGTACCTAAGCGAGTAGTCTGTGTCATTATTTTTTCTAGATTATGTGTTTAAATTATTTGCTTGTGCCATTATGATTATTTTCCACCATCACCATGTAGGGTGTTCTTGATCTGTTGTGTCGACAATGTGGGCGACAAGCCATCAAAGCCGCCATTTTTTCAAGCTGTCGAAGCGCTATTTTTGTTTATTCATGTTAAAAATAATTATATACACCAAACCCCAACTAAAACAAAATGTAGGAAAACGTTGAAATTGAATTATGAGGTCATCGATTATCGGCATTGCTCCTAATATTGCACTTTTTGTGTCAGTGATTCCAATTTGACCCGGGCAAAGAAAAGCTCACGGGAACGCTTACGTTTTGAACCATTCTAGTCCAAGACAGCTGCCTCATTTACCGCGCACAATGCAATTCCCCAAACTCGGACATCAGCACCAATATCCTCTCAATGGCTATACAAGCAGCGCCGCCACCCAATGCAAGGGGATTATTGTGAACAAAGTGCGAATATAATTATAAAACAATAAAACAAATTGTTGGAATATAGGACGTTCTATGAACGTGTAGATAAAGTATAATGCTATAAGGTATATTTAATAACAAAGTGCTATGTACTGCAAAAGGTAAAGAGAAGAGAGCATATTGCTTTAGTCACTGTGTGGCTTATTGTGTGTGTGGCTAAACAGCTCAGACTGGTTAATCAGTTGATCGCCATCAACCAATAGGTTTCATAGATAGCAATAGAAATAACAACAATAAAACCCATGCTTTGCGTGCTTCAAGCAAGTGGTGTCAAGGCGGCAGCAGCCAGGCGCATCGTCAACACCCCATCATCCACATCAACCGCAAGCCGTCAGCTATTCTTTACAAGCACGATCAGCCGCGAGCAAGATGGGCAAAAGGGGTGTAGCGGCCAGCTGGCCAAGAAGGTTGTGAGGAATCCGCTTATGATGAGCCATGGCTACGCCAAGTCCTGTCCCAAGATTGCGGGCTTGTTCGATTGCTGTCCAAGCAACCCGACTGCTGTCTACAAGGGAGACCTTCCTTGGCTGAGCTGAAAATATATATTTCACCATTTCAAAGCTGAAAGTGGCAAATAATTGATATTGCATTGTACTTTATTGAAGATAAAACCAAGAAACCTATTATAAATGCCTTTGCTACTTTATTGAAAGCAGCGCAACACAAGTAAATGGGCCGAGAAAAGGGTGTTGTATGTGGCAGCATTGCTATTGAAGGCATTGCAAATGCGGTAATTGCCAGGATAGATGAGTCCAATAAATATGTATTAAAAACTAAAAAAAAACTGAGGAAACCTATTGAGCCTTCCCTACTGCCATTTTATAGGCAGCTATAAAATCCTAGCCGCTGCTGCATTAATGTCTGGTCGGCATTGACTTAACTCGCAAGCTCTCGGTCCAGCTGAGCTTGTGGTAAAAAGCACCATGGCGAGTTATAAGATGCAGATACGTGCTCGGGGCTCGTTCTCTTGACTAGCTTGCTCCTTTATGCCAGGGGTTTTTTTTAATTATTACTTCTAAAACAGTCTCGACTTTCTTCCGATGTAGTATGGTTGATTCTGCACCCCGCCACTCCGCAAATGTAGTAGTTTTGTTTGTCTTGGGATTCAGTTGAGCTGAAAATTCTTGAAATGCTGATAGTAAAATGCGCCATTGTTAGAGCTGACTACAAATGTCTGTTTTTGCTGAAGAGGGATGAAAGCTGGGTGTGCTGGATGTGAAGAGTAATGTTGAGAAAATACAAATGGCGGAGCGACTGCACATGTTTTATAGTGTAAGGGTAGCTTGCAAAACATTGCAAATGATGCAATAATGCAAAGATTCAAAACAAGCTGCAGCCAAGCTGCAACCAAGTGCTCGTAAATGTTGAAAAGTGTACCCCAGTACTCACAATTTAAAATACGTGTATTTATCCCTTGGGGCTAATTATTTTACATTGTGCCTTAGCAGATATACTAGTAAATAAAGGAGTACTATGAGCTACATTCTTAGTGAAAGTGCAAAATTATCAGCCAATAATTTTGGGATTTAATTCATAAGACGTCATATAGCTCAAAGGTTGGGCTATGCTTTTGAATACATTCTACTTACTATGTAAATAGGGGTTGTGCACGCAAAGAGTTTGTAAATAAATAAGCCAAATTCAAAGGCAGCTAGCTAGACATTCACAATCATGCATATTAAAATAATAAATAATGTGACTTTGAAACTTTTGTCTCAACATATTAATTAATTCATCTATGACGTATGATTGTGAATGTCTAGCTAGCTGCCTTTGAATTTGGCTTATTTATTTACAAACTCTTTGCGTGCACAACCCCTATTTACATAGTAAGTAGAATGTATTCAAAAGCATAGCCCAACCTTTGAGCTATATGACGTCTTATGAATTAAATCCCAAAATTATTGGCTGATAATTTTGCACTTTCACTAAGAATGTAGCTCATAGTACTCCTTTATTTACTAGTATATCTGCTAAGGCACAATGTAAAATAATTAGCCCCAAGGGATAAATACACGTATTTTAAATTGTGAGTACTGGGGTACACTTTTCAACATTTACGAGCACTTGGTTGCAGCTTGGCTGCAGCTTGTTTTGAATCTTTGCATTATTGCATCATTTGCAATGTTTTGCAAGCTACCCTTACACTATAAAACATGTGCAGTCGCTCCGCCATTTGTATTTTCTCAACATTACTCTTCACATCCAGCACACCCAGCTTTCATCCCTCTTCAGCAAAAACAGACATTTGTAGTCAGCTCTAACAATGGCGCATTTTACTATCAGCATTTCAAGAATTTTCAGCTCAACTGAATCCCAAGACAAACAAAACTACTACATTTGCGGAGTGGCGGGGTGCAGAATCAACCATACTACATCGGAAGAAAGTCGAGACTGTTTTAGAAGTAATAATTAAAAAAAACCCCTGGCATAAAGGAGCAAGCTAGTCAAGAGAACGAGCCCCGAGCACGTATCTGCATCTTATAACTCGCCATGGTGCTTTTTACCACAAGCTCAGCTGGACCGAGAGCTTGCGAGTTAAGTCAATGCCGACCAGACATTAATGCAGCAGCGGCTAGGATTTTATAGCTGCCTATAAAATGGCAGTAGGGAAGGCTCAATAGGTTTCCTCAGTTTTTTTTTAGTTTTTAATACATATTTATTGGACTCATCTATCCTGGCAATTACCGCATTTGCAATGCCTTCAATAGCAATGCTGCCACATACAACACCCTTTTCTCGGCCCATTTACTTGTGTTGCGCTGCTTTCAATAAAGTAGCAAAGGCATTTATAATAGGTTTCTTGGTTTTATCTTCAATAAAGTACAATGCAATATCAATTATTTGCCACTTTCAGCTTTGAAATGGTGAAATATATATTTTCAGCTCAGCCAAGGAAGGTCTCCCTTGTAGACAGCAGTCGGGTTGCTTGGACAGCAATCGAACAAGCCCGCAATCTTGGGACAGGACTTGGCGTAGCCATGGCTCATCATAAGCGGATTCCTCACAACCTTCTTGGCCAGCTGGCCGCTACACCCCTTTTGCCCATCTTGCTCGCGGCTGATCGTGCTTGTAAAGAATAGCTGACGGCTTGCGGTTGATGTGGATGATGGGGTGTTGACGATGCGCCTGGCTGCTGCCGCCTTGACACCACTTGCTTGAAGCACGCAAAGCATGGGTTTTATTGTTGTTATTTCTATTGCTATCTATGAAACCTATTGGTTGATGGCGATCAACTGATTAACCAGTCTGAGCTGTTTAGCCACACACACAATAAATCAAGAAGTTAAAAGACAGCAAGTAAAACCATAAATGTGCGCGTGTGTTTTAATTAAACAAGACAGGGTGTTCAAATAGTGGCAATGCTCATCTTGTGAGTGGGCAGCCTTTAAGAACAACTTTTTCAATAAAAGATAATTGAAAAAGTTGAATGAAAAATACATAAGTATAATAATGGATAATAGATAATAGTGTTATAGTAAGAGGGGGGTGTGAGGAGCACTAGTTGTCCAGTGTTAAAAGGTAGGGGTGATTTTATAAAAGGTTTTATTACTGATGTTTCTAAAGTACTACTAGGGCCGGCCTCATCTTATATATGTGCTCTGTCGCCTTTGTTGTGCACATTGTCAATTGTGCGCTCCGTTGGTGAGAACTGGATCTTCTGCGAGCAGACCGGTATCTTGGCAAGTCAATGTTGTGGTTTTCGTGCGTGTACGCTCATGCGTGTGCATTGCAGAATGGGGAGCATGCTTGGGCATCAATGTAATGCCTTCCTAATTTACGCCTGCGTTATCCAATTAGCGTCGTATCAATTGGCACGCAGGTAGAAACCTGTTTCGCGATTCTCGACCTCAACATCCACTTCTATATCTTCAGTCTGTGCAACAATAGGTAATAAAAGAATAAAGAAAAATGGAAAAATGGAAAACATAACTAGAATTTGTGTGTTGCTATTTTTTTACTTTTTTAGTTTTTATAAATTGAATACCAACAAATAAAACCAATGAGTAATACAGTGTCAAAAAGACAAGTGAAAACAGTTTGAGTTTGAGCACAAGTACGATTGTTATGTTCCAAGAAGATGGGGTGGATAGGAAAACTTTGTATTTTTGAAGAAATAAGGGAAAATAAAAAATGAAGCGAGGGTGGATGTGAGTATGCCTTTATTATTTCAAGGGGTGGCAGCATCTTTTTCTCCGCCTATTTTTGTGCTGCGACGTTTCGTGTTGTTTCGTGAAAATGAACGTTTCGATTTTGAACAAATCTGACCAATGAAAATAATTTAACAATTTGAACCTCAACCTGTTTATTTTTTATATTTTATTTTGTGCGATTCCCAAGGGAAAAATATATATTTGGATTTTTCCATATATTTTACCTAAATGCGGAAGACTCAGAATGCGCGCGTATGGATCCCCAATCACTATTTATTTCCGTTTTTATCATGACGCGTATCTAGAAAAAAGCTGGAAATAGTCTAAATTGATCCTATCTCAGATAGACAGTATTATTTAGCCGTAAAATTTGTCTTTTATCCCGCTATTTGTTATATTACTCCCCAAGCAGGGCTCAGCAGCAGTAGCAGAAACAATAACAATATAAAACCTTATTTGCATCGGTGACTGTCCGTGGGTTGCACTTCTCTTTTCCTTCAATTGTACATTAATACTATTTTGTTCTCTGTTGAGGAGGGCAGGAAAAAGGGGGACCAAGGCTTTTTTCTGAACGGTATAAAGAATTAGTGCAAAAAATGCCCATTGTATTCTTATTTTATTTTTATTTTCGACACGCCCCAAATAAAGAAATGTTTCGCGTCAGCCACAATTTTAAAGAAATAATTGAGCAAGAAAAATATCATGCTAAAAATGGGTAGAGTAGTTGGAAAATGCACAAAATTGCATAACAGGTGTGCATTGCATATTAATGCTTACATGCATGTGTTTTGGAAGCTAATCAGCGTAGCGTCTCGATTAAAGTAATATATTAAACTTCGTCTTTTGTGGATGTTTTTTTACCCACACAAAAAGTTATTTGATAGGTCATTCACGTGATAATTCAGTCAGTATCTTAAAGGTATCTATCTATCCCGATCTCACAGAACCAGATTCGGCTCTAGAGCAGATCACCACAAGCAGCCAATTAACTATGATTTTCAAAAGTATCTCAATGTGTTAACACACTTTATAAGCATGAACAAATAAATAAATCGCTTGCCCGCCGTAACATATCTATAATCCCAAATATTCCTTCGTGCAGCCTTAGTATTGGTTGATGGTGATTAGCTGATTAACCAGTCCTGACTGTTTAGCCACACAAGCAATAAGCCACACAGTGACCAAAGCAATATGCTTTCTACTCTTTACCTGTTGGAATAATGGAAAAAGCATTTCTTTCAATGTGAAAATCCCAGATCATTGCTGTTGTTTGCCACAAACACGAATATTTTCCAAACTTGTTCACGTGTTAATTATGCTCGTCGTAATCTCGTTTTGTTGCTTTCTCCTCCCTCACTTTTCTTCAAAGCTATTTGTTTTGATTATTTTTATCTTTTGTTTTATTATATTTATTCCCACAATAATAATTACACTATGACTTATATTTTCTCCCTTTTGGCAGACACACTGCGCGTTCTATGCCAGCCACTGCATGTTTTTAGCGCACTGGGCGCATTTTTTGCCTATAAATTATTCTACGCGCTCTACCTTTCGCCGCTCCGAAACATCCCAGGCCCCTTCTGGTCACGTATCTCCGGTCTTCCTGCGCTTTACCACGAGCTGCGCGGTGTTGAGCCCGAACTGATGATTAGCCGCACCGAAAAGTACGGCAGCATCTTTATCATTGACCCAGAAAGGGTTGGTATCTGTGACCCTGAGGTTGCTCAGATGCTTCTTTTATCGCATGCATATTTGAAGGACAAGCGGTATGGCAATATTGTTGTCTTTGAGCCGAATGTGTTTTTGACAATTGACCCAGAGCTAAATAAGCAAAGGCGCAGGCAGCTCGGACCTGCCATGACCTTGGCCAATCTGCGGCACATGGAGCCTGCCATATTGGATGTTGGAATCAAACAGCTGCACAAAAAATGGGACCGCGATATTGAGCAATCCGAGGATGGACAAAAGGCCAGGGTGTGCTATCAGCGTGACTTTATGCTCATGTCGTTTGACATCATTAGCTCTCTGGGATTTGGACAGGCGCACACATCGCTGACTTCGGGGGATACTCGAATTGCCAAGTGGGTCCACAGCACACTGGTCGTGATGTATTTGCAGGCTGTCATGCCTATTTTTAATTCTGGATTGTTCCGTCGGTTTATTGCCAAATCACTTTATGACAATGTCGATGCCTTTATTAGCCTGGGCACTCAAGCTGTGGATAACCGCCGACGTTATTTGTCCACGCTAAGCACCGACGAGGACAAGCCCAAGGATATTTTGCAGTCGTATATTGAAGCAGAGGATCCCAAGTCCCGCATTCGGATGACACCGAGCCAGGTGGTCACTGAGACCATTATTAATCTGCTTGCTGGCTCCGATACCAGCTCGAATACGCTTGCCTGGACCATCCATTTGCTTCTTTTGCACCCACAGTACTACTCTCGGATTGTCATGGAGGTCCGCGAGGCATTTGCACCCGGCCATCTGATCAATTATAGCGACTGTAAAGCCAGCCTTCCGTTTCTCGAAGCGTGCATCTACGAGGCTATGCGCCTGGTACCTGTGGTCACCACTATGCCTCGTAGTATGCCGCGTGGAGGCGCAACCTTTAATGGCCATTTTATTCCCGAAGGATACACATGTTCTATTAGTATCCCAGGTTGCAACAGAAACTCAGAGGCGTGGGAAAACCCTCACGCATTTTATCCTGAGCGGTTCCTCAATAATGAGGCCAATAGAAAGCAGATGCTGACTTTTAGTGTTGGCGTTAGGGTGTGTCCGGGCAAAACCCTGGCGTGGATGGAGATATTGCCGACTTTGGCTAATGTACTGAGCAAGTACGATCTGGAGCTGCCTGGGGATGCGCTGTTCACGCCTGATCGGGTTGATAAAAAAGGACTGCCGTTTTTGATGCCAGGAGTAGCTGCGGGTGCTTGGGTGCCGAGGTTCCCCGAACGCGACTGTGTTGTTTTGATTTCTAAAAGGTCTTAGTTTTATTTTCACTGGGGGAATGTGAACTTTTAAAATTAATTGGTTGTTTTGGTTCTCAAAGCTTTAATAAATTTTATTATAATTTTATTCACACATATTACTTTACATTGTAATGGTGCAGATTAATTATTGACGTTCATATGTGCTTGTTTGGTCTTTCTCATGGTCAGAGCGATCACTCTCATCCCAAACGCAGGTGGATACCGTACCAAGATAGCCCAGGAACCGGTGGCACTCCAGCTTTGTTCAGTCTGCTTAGTACCTTTGAAGCAATACAATACAAAGATGTAAAACAAAAAATGTTACAAAGAAGGGCGGTGTTTTAAAATGTAGAGATATTTGTTAGGAAATAAGTAGCAAGCTACAGCTCCATAATGGTCCAGAGGCTAGGATCTCACGCTTTCACCGTGATGGCCGGGGTTCGATTCCCCGTTACGGAACTCAAACTTTTTTGTTATGTTTGCAATTGAAAGTGTAATAAAAGGTACACTTTGAAATAGGTGAGATTGCTCCCCTCAGAAATATAAAAACCAGATTTTATTTAAAAGTGTAAATGCTTATTCTCGTGATTCCCAATGGGATTTTTGATCAAGTGACCTTTTTTTAGGATGCATGGCAAATTAATTAACTTTTTTGTGTCACACGCACAGCCTTGCACTTCAAATTGCCTTCGGAAAAATGGACAAGCAATACAAGTTGGCATATTGTGTGTCGTCAATGGCAATGTTTTTGTCGTCTTCTTTTTTATTTTATTCTTATATTTGACGCGCAGCTATTCCGGATACTTTACGCGTTCTGATCATGTCGTTAACCTATTTATCACGAGGAAACCCAGACGAGCTACAAACACTCCTGGAAGCAGAACTGTTTAGCGCTGGCAACATCAACAAAAAAATTGCTTTGACACCCGAGGAGCAAACTCAATTAGTCTCTTACATCCGCAAATGCGACTGCCGTCTGCTACTCTACCTGTGCATTGGCTATGCTACGGATTCTCTCAACAAAATGGCACTGGCCAATGCCAAAATAGCAGGACTCACACAAGACCTGGATCTCCACGGATACGATATAAACATGGCACTGGGCGCATATTATCTGGGAAGCTTCCTATTCCAGCTGCCGTCAAACTTGATATTGAAAAGCGTGAGGCCAAAGTACTGGCTGAGCGCAACAATGTTCTGTTGGTCCTTGGTTACCATCTTTACGTCCATGGTTTCATCTGGGCGGCAGCTGGCATGGGCCAGATTCTTATTTGGCGCCGTGCAGGCCGGATACACGACAGGCAGTCTGTATTATATATCGTACTGGTACCCAAGGGACATGGTGCGCAATCGCATGGGGTTTTTCTTTGCGAGCGCGGGCGTTGGCGGCATTCTGATAGGTCCCCTGTGTTCCATCTTGTCTCTGGTGGAAACACCGCTTGTTAAGTCTTGGCAGTTGATATTCGTGGTCATCGGGCTGATTAGTTTTTCCTGGAGCCTGCTCGGCCCAGTGATGCTGCAGGACTTCCCTGAAACCGCCACTTTTATCACTAAAGATGAGCGTCGATTGATAACTCGGCTGATGACGCATCAAAATACGATTGCCAGCGATCAGAAGATAAGCCGGCGCCAAGTATCCATGACCCTGTGCGACGGCAAGATAGCTCTCTGGACGCTAATTGATTTCTGCGCCAACGCCGCAACCCAGGTCAACGGAATGTTTGGTCCAACAATTATTGCCAGCCAGGGATATCCACCGACCGTCGCTCAGGCCATATCTGCGCTGACAAACTTTATGGCATTTTTGGGAATGGCATCCGTCGCTTATATTGCTCGGTTTACAGGCGGGTCCTCCCACGCCATCATAATATCCAATTTGATAACCATGGTAGGCTTTCTGCTGGCGCTTTTTGCATCCAGCAATGGCTATCGCATAGTTGCTCTATTTATCTTTAGTTTTGCGTCGTCGCAACCCGCTGCTCACGGGCCCGCATGGGAAATGGCCAACCAGCAGGGTAGCACAAAGCCGGCGATGGCTGCTGCGCTTACATCTGCATTTGGCGGGCTGGGCCCGCTCGCAACAGCTTTTGTGTATCGCGACCAAGATAAGCCGAAGTTTATTTTGGGTCACACCGTGTGTTTGATCATGACGCTCGTGTGTCTGGTTACTACGACCGTGCTGAGGCGAGTGCTGAGTCGTGAAAATCGCCGACGAGATACGATCCGAACAGATATCAGCCGGCTGACATCCAACGAGATTCTTGATCTGGCAGACAATCATCCTGATTTTAGATACAAGCTGTGATAAATTGAAAATAATTGTTGATAAAAAGTTATGCTGCGGTTACCGATCCACTGCTGGTATCGATGTCCGTGATGTTGGCTCTGTGCATTTCGGTATCCCTGATCGACATTGAGTAGTACGCCTTCTCAGTCTTTTCAAGGCTGCTGTCAAGAACCTCGAGTTTCTTGTGCAGGTCTCTGATTTTGCCACTGCATATAATTAAATTGATTCCCTCCTTGAGCGCCCGCAAGAACACAAGGCTCCTCCTAACCGCCTCATGATCGCTCTTGCCAATAGCATTGATGCAGTAGCGATTGACTTCACCAGGAAGATCGCTGATGCCCAAGACATAGTCCTCGTCAGTCACTGTCACCATGGTGCCCTTGCTGCGCACCATATCCTCAACCTGATCCTTAGTAATCAGCGTGTTGTCACGCAGAAACACCCACAATCCCAGTGCCTCGATGTACTCCTGCAGACCTCCAGTCGCCTGCCGATTATACTTGAGCGCATTGGATCCTTGCAAATCTACAGCCACCTTTGCGAATAGATCCAGAACAACCGAATGCTTGATCTCAACGTCCCTGAAAACATTTTCTGCAGAGTCTTGCGTGATACGGAGGAGCGAAAACACCATTTTTTTGCTCAGTGCGGTGATGTCACGCGAGCACTTGATGATGCGCTCGCGTTGGTCGTAGTGCGAGTCTAGGATATCACGGTATTGAGTAAATGTGCTGAGGATTGCTCTTTTGGAGTCGCTCATTGGTTCTTTCGAATGATCTTTGGGTTTGTTGTCAAATTTGTCGTTTTTGTTGAACCGCGGCTTCTTCGTCTCCCTAGTCACCTCGGTCTGCTCAGCCGGGATATGGTTATCAGCCATATTTGTATATAGAAATTTATATTGGAGGAATATAAGAGCTGTAAAGTTATTTGTATATGTTTGATCAAGCAGAGGAGCAATACAATAATAATTTTAAGTAAAAAATCCATATACCCATTGTCTGGGTGCATTAGATATTGGCCAGCTATGGTTTTGATAAAATAAAAGCAGGTGATCGCTAAACGTAAACAAAAATTTTCACTTTTGTCCAAGAAAATAAAAAAGAAAATCAAATCGGATTGTTTTCATCCCCCTCTTTCCCGTGATTGATTTTTTTTGGTTGTTATTTTCTCTTTTTGTTACATTTCTATTACAACTATTTTTTTAATTCTGATCCTTGCTTAATTTGAATTCATTTTTTGTTTATACTGAGAAACAGCGTTACGGAAAGGAACTCGACAAGCTGCTAGTCTAATGACCTCCAGTGGAAACAAAATTAAAGTGGTCTGCCGTGTGCGCCCGTTTCTGAAGACAGAAAAAACAGACGAGTCAGTAGGTGTGGAGGCCAACAATGTGCTACGAGTCACCAACCCCAGAGACACCACCAAGGATGTCAAGTTTAAGTAAGCAAAACTGAATTTATGCAACTTTTGTGCTGACGAATGATTTTTTATTGTCAACTTGGCGCTAACTAATTTTTATTTACAAAATGATTTTTATTTATTAGTTTTGACTCGTGCTATGGGCCAGTTGTCGGCCAGGACGTGATTTACAACAACGACGTGCGACCACTAGTAGAGACTATATTCACCGGCTTGTCAGCCACCGTGTTTTGCTACGGAGTGACTGGCGCGGGAAAAACACACACAATACAGGGATCGGAGACCGAGCCCGGGATAATCCCGCGCGCGATGGAGCACATATTCAAGCACCAGGAGCGCGATTCCTTTGACTACGACATTCGGGTCAGCTACTACGAGATATATAAGGAGGCTGTTTTTGATTTGCTCAAGCAACGTGATTCTGTGGCCGGCCTGCCCATTCGCGAGGACGCCAACCGCAAGATTTTTGTTGCCGGGCTGTCCGAGAAGAAGGTGACGTCCTATGAGCAGTTCGATACACTATACCAGAAGGCCTGCGGGAACCGGCGAACGGCCAGCACAAAGCTTAACAACCACTCGTCAAGGTCGCACGCAATTCTGACCGTGCAGGTCCAGTGGAAGGACGACATTGGTAGCGGCAAGACGTGGTGCGGGCGCCTGCATTTGATAGATTTGGCCGGAAGTGAGGATAACCGGAGGACAGAGAACGGAAAGGATCGGATGGCCGAGAGTAGCGCTATCAACCGCAGCCTGTTTGTGCTCGGTCAGGTCGTTGAGGCCCTGAACATAGGTGCATCGCGCATTCCGTACCGTGACTCAAAGATGACGCGCATTCTACAGGACTCTTTGGGCGGCGACAGCCTGGGCATGATGATCGTCAATGTATCTCCTGGTGAGGCCTTTTTGCAAGACACGCACAATACGCTGAACTTTGCCACAAAATCGCGCGAGGTCGTTAATAAGCCAGTGGCCCACGAGGTAGTCGAGCAGCGGTGGTCGGTGTCGGACAGGATGCAGCACCATCGCGGAGTGGGCCGTCCGATGCGCTCAGCCGTGGTCTCTTGCGCTTCTGGAACGCTGGCCGCATCTTCGGCTATTGGCAGCGGCGGTGTGAAGCGCGGACGGTCCGACGGACTCGACGAGTCGGAGGGAGAGGACTTGCCTTTGAACGATAACTGCACGCAGCTGGCAGCAGGTGCCCAGCGACGCATATCGCCGGCTGGCGGTCTGCAGAGCAACCACCCGGATGCAGCTTCCCGGCGACCTGCCCCCCAGCAGGCCGACTTTGTGCAAAAGGTTGTGACAGCTCGGTTTAGCGAAATGGAGCAGAAGAGCGAGTCGGCTAGCAACAAGATAATGGAGCGCGTCGAGCAGCTCGAAAAGCGGCTCAACGGCAAGCAGCTGGACTCTAACGCGGTTCTCGACCTATTCACGCCCTCCACAAAGCTCAAGACCAGCCGCGGGTGGCTTAAACACGCTCGCGAGTTGGAACAGGCCGGCCACCTCGAGCGTGCGCTGACTCATTATGAAGAAGCCCTGCGCTATGCTCCTGGTCTGAACAAGCTCGAGGCGCATATCACTAAGCTGTGCGCCAAAATTCGTCGAGAGAAGCGCCGGAGCTCGATCAATAGCCACGGCGAGGCCAATGTCATAGTCAGCGAGAGGACCGGCAGCGCGCCGATAATGAAGAACGGGATGCTTGTGGGTGACGGAGACGACTTTGAGAAGGTCAGCCCAATGTGGTTAAATAATGGCCAGGACGAGTCTCCGAGTGCTGGCAAGGGGAGGGGCAGGCAGCGCACATTAGCGTCTACACTACTGTCCATGGTGGCCGATGCCAAAAATGGAGACAAGACAAGTCAAAAGCCGCAGCAGCTGCCCGCTCACAAGCCGCTGTTTTTTCCAAAAATCATGGCCGAGACTGCAGCGGCAACGGCAAATGCTACTGCTGCAAATGATGCCGCTACTGCCACTGCCGCTGCCGCCGCCACTGCTGCTGGCAAGCCAAATATGAAGCGCGTCAGGCTGCTCGGCGACGCAGGCAAAAAGTCCGGTGTGATTCAAAATAGGTTTGTCAATATTACTGAGGGTTCTGTGCACGACCGCCAGCGGCTGAGCTTTGGCACCAGCAGCTTGAATCCGTTTGTCGTTGGTGGCGAGGAATTCCAGTCAGACTTGCGAACCCGCCTGGAGACTAAAAAGGTACCCGTGGCCACCCTGCGTGCCACCAAGCTTGACGCCAAGAGCTCTGCCGCAGCCCGTCTGCGCCGCGCATTGCCAGACCCAGCGACGCCAGAAGACCGCCGCGACAAGGACTTTGTCTTGCACAGTGGCGACGAGGACGATGCTGAGGACATGCTATTGGTCGATGAAGACTCGCGAAACAGCTTGAAAAAAGCGAATCCAAAGGCACGTCGGGGCGGGCGTGTTCCCGGATCGCTGAGTGTACGAGGCCTGGTGGAGCGCCGGATAGCAGAAAAGGGCGAGCAAGGTGATGAAGGTCGGTCGGAGAGCCGGGGCGAGCGCCTTTCTGACATGTCTGCATCTTCAAAGACAAAGACGAGTCCATCGACAGCTGTTGGTACTGCTGAGGAGAAATTGTCGTTGGGCCAGTTCAACGATATCTGTCTGGCAAGCGCAGTGCAGATGATCAATTCAGGGGAGGTCAAGAAAATAATGAAGCTTCAGGGTATTGGCAAGAGGCGCGCTGAGCAAATTCAAGATTCAGTGCAGAGCGCTGGCCCGATTTCTCACATTTTGGAGCTGCAGGCGCGCTTGCAGTTCAAGAACAAAATTATTTTGGGCATTCTGTCAACATTTGCGTGAGTAGTTTTTTCTTCTTCTTTCGCTTGGTTTATTATCATTCGTAAAAATTGTACATCTAAAAAATATACTGCTTTCATATTTGGCGTTTGTTTGCCTTAATGTGCACCTAAAGTCGCACTTGTTTTCAATTGATATGCTTGCAATTCCCTACTGTCCGCACGAGTTGTCAAGTTTTTTGACCCTTTTATTAAATTAAATTCATAAATTTGATACATATTTGTGGAAATGCTCCTACCAAATAGAGCTTTGTGCTCCACGTGTCAAATAAAATACAAATTTAGACATTTGCTTTGTATGTGCGTCTTTGGCAATATTTACTTTCAGACTTTCTAACGCACGGGCCTTCTCTTTTAGCACACACCTATCTATGCAATTTGTGGATTTATGCAAACGACTGAATACACCCAGTTTGATTTTTTTTACTTTTTCACGTTTTAATCGTAGGCGAATACAACCACTTTAGTGTTCAAAACAAATTGTATAAATTGAGCAATTTCGCCCCGAGAGTGCAAACTTTTTTATCAACCTACACCAAATCTTCCACCCAATTCAACAACAATACTAACATACACTTATATTCAAAGTACATATTGCACACTAAGCCCATTACTATGCCAAAGGTACCGTTGTCACTTCCAGTAACGCAAAACAAAAAGGCCAGCTATTGCGAAATTGATACAAATAATGAATTGGAAATTTTAATCACTAGGAGTGGCTATGCTGTGGTTATATGTTACGAAAAGGGTGTTACAAACTTGAATCAAGTAATTAAAAGCATTAAATCTTTAAAGCTCGAAAGATGCTATATTGGAGTTATTGACATAAAGGGCCGCAATGACAAGTCGTTTAATGCATTGGATAAGCTCGGCACAAAAAAAGGCGTCGTCGTGTTTAAAGCCATGTTGCGAACTATGCTTTTTGAAATTAGCAATACTGGTACACTTGTGGAATGTAATTTGACCCAATAAGTTTAATTTACGTTGCCAATAAACATACAAGCATATAGTGCCAGTACGAGTTTTTGCAAATGGGACATTAAATGAATATGCCAAATCGAGTTTACAATGCGTCTGAGCAAATATTAATAGAAACGTAAGGATTGAAACAGCTGCCGTGAGTTTGAAACAATTTGTTTTTACATTTTTACAATTCTAATACAGCATCTCAAAAACAAATAAATTGTCGACAAAAAGCAATTTACCAGCTTGTTAAAAAATAGCAAGCAAATATGCAAAGAACGGCTATTCATTTTATTTTTGCATTTAATACTCAGGTGACAGTTGAATTGTATTTACCACATTGTAAACATATGGAAAAATATTTCTTGCCTCGTGTTCATTCAAGCAAAAATAAATCAAATGAATTGCGCATGATGGTTGATGTGCCTTTATGCCACGTTCCAAAAAGAAAGCAGTTTATTTGCTTTTTAAGCTGTTTTACGTTTTTATTATTTGGCATTTTATTTAATGATCGTGGCCATTTGAATTGGACATAGATATGGACATAAATACAAGTTTACATACAACCTGTTTTTCATTTTGCTATTTGTTTATTTATATAATATTGTTACAGGAATCCCCAAAGAACAAGCTAAGAACAACACTTGTCCAAAGTACAGTAAAATTAAAATAGATGAATTTCTGTTTTATGCAACAAGAGTGATTTTGAATAGTTTATTAACTCAAAACCTTATACCACAGTTATGCTTTACAATAAAGGAACTAGAAACATCGGCTTAATTATAATTTGTCTTGTAAAAAAAATGATAAATTATATGTGGGACTCATGGCATTTGACTAATACAAGGCCGCATTCAATACAATTCCAATACATAATGTGTATATGTTTAAATATTATGTTTTAAAATTTAAAAACGGAAAACTAATTATTTAATTTTTGGCTACAAGAAATTGTTTCTTTACGTGGTTTACATCAATTAATGGACTTGTTTTAAATAATAACATTTAAATCATCAACAACCATTTGCTGTAAGTTTGTCTCTGGCCACGCTTAACATTAATGTTATTGTATTTTAAACTACTTGCATTGATTGGATATTCCTGTTTAATTGTTTTTGCTAATAAACTTTGAAAACATGCGCATTAAACCTATAGTATTGACACAAAACACTACTTGAAAATATGAAACAATCACTGAGTAATTTTCTATTGATGTTTTGGTTTTGCAAATATATTTACAAACCAAGCGGGTGCTTTAAATTTTTTTGTTAAACCAGTTTGTTTTATTTGAGGAATAAAAATAAATGTCAAAATATTTGCAGTCAACACCCACCTGACAGCTAATTTTAAAATAGCTTAATTGTGTTTAATGTACAACATAAAATGTAAAAATTACAAAGGGGAATTATCGCTTTGTTATGCTTTACAGTTGAACGGTTGGTGGAGTAAACAAATGCTCAATGGAAAAAACAGCAATAAACACACGTCAATGTTTGCAGTCAACCATTTTTATACCTTTTACTTATTGGCCGCTAACATAGTAAAATGTTTACTAGTTTTGTCTGTTTATATCGGAGCTTTTTATACTTAAGACAGGAGGTCTGTCGCTTCATCAGGTTTTGCACATTTATCTTTTATTATTATTTTATAAATTTATTTATTTACTATTAATACCACCACTATTAAAATGACCAACCACAAAAGCAAGTTTTTCGTCGGGTCAGACGATGAACAAGAACCAAAACCAGAAACAAAATTTTCCTGTCTGGTTTTGCATAACAATAATGAATTTAAAAATTTTATAGCAAGCTATAAAGACGTGGCAGTCATTCTATACAGTAATATAAAACCTATCTCGGAAGCAGAATTTAAAGACATAAAAATAGATAATAAATATAAATATAGAAATTTGGCATTTATGAAGTATACTGATTTTTATAATTCGTTTGGCAAAAAACCATGGATGCCCCAAAACAAAAACTATTTTGTTTTTAAATGCAATAGTTATGGTCAATGAAGGGATCCAAAAACACATATTACTTATTAATATACCTAGGTTTTGGCAGGGGTGTTTGCTATTATTCTATAATGAGGTTTTAGTTGAATTTCGGTTAGTATAATAAATATATTTTTTACAAGCCCTGACACAAATTATTGTTAATGGACTAAAAAATATATAAAGAAAATTATTTATTACATGCTTATGTTGGCACCCTTTGTTATAATTAAGCAATAAAAAAGGGAAAAAGGATTAATAATAAAAAATAAAGAATAAAAAGGATGAAAAATAAAGAATAAAGAATAAAGAATAATGAGCAAAATCATTGGACATACAAAAACTGAGCAATGCAAGCAAATTAATAAAGTAAAAAATTCACGTATTTTGAGTTTCTTGACCAACGTAAGGACGGTCTGGATACATTAGTCAACAAAGTTAGCAGTGCTTGCCCATCCGTTGTGCTTCCACTTTTTTATTTCTTGCGGTACAGATCAGATGCCTACTTATTAGTCAATTTGGATTGAGTGCTTAACCAGCCTTTATTGTTTTTGTTAATCTGCCAAAGCTGGATGCAGCCAGACGTAAACACACCACATTAGTTATCCATTTAATCACACAGTGACACACAGCACATAGTTGCTCTCTCTTACCTTTGCAGTGCATAGCACTCATAGTATACATCTTATTAAATACATAGTATTTTTACTCTTTATTTCTCGTTTATAGAACATACATATTTTAACAACAATAATAAAAGCTGGTTAATCAGTTAATTTCAATAATCTAATACAAATGAGCCCATAAATAGTGATTTAATTTATTCAATTGATTTTTAATTATAGCTGCTTATTCAATTTGATTAAGCTGGTAATATTTTCTGTATCAATAAATAATACAATTTATGAAGCCAGTACCAAGCAGCAAATTAAATATTAAATAGACAACCGTAAAAAACTATTTTAAAAAGAAATACAAGCGGAAATTGTTGCTTTTGATGTTTTAAAGTCTGGCATTTTAACAAGCTTATTGACAAAAAGAGGGGGAAAACAGCCAGTATTACTTATTTTTTATCAATTCAATAAAGCCACTTTTGTTTAAAATTTTCTATTCATTTAACAGTTAGTGTCCGCTGGTTTTGGCAAAACCAGTTGTAGTTTTTTTAATAAATGTGCGGATTCTCTTTATTTTTTCAATTTTTCTTGCTACAAAAATTATAAATATATTTCAATTACTTATTTATACACTTTTACAAACATGACTAAAACACCGGCTAATCAACACTAAAAAATTTACTTTGACTTGGACGACAAACAAAAGATGCTGTTGAAATGCATAAATATTCTTCAAAAGTGCGATTTAAAAAATTATAAACAGGAATAATTACGCTACAGTTATTCTTCACAATGAAAACGCAAAAAACGTACATACAGCTGTTTAACGTATAATGGAAAAGTTAACCAAACCATATGTAGCACTAATGTGGGTTAACAATTACAATTCTAATGTTAAGCATAATACAATAAAGAAAATGGCTAATCATGATTTTCTTGTATTAGAATATGTAAAAGGGCATTTTGTCAGAAAAATTTATATAGTTTAATTTGGTTTTATTTTATCACCTATAATTTATAATAAAAATGTATTGAAATGCTGCCTACACAATTTTATTACAAATAATCAAAGCTTTTTTCAGCAAAAATTAAACAAAAAACCTTTTCCTCTTTTTATCGTTGGCATTATTTGTTTCAATTAATCTCTACAAAGTAAAAAAGTAGAGAGAGTAAAGGAAAAATTAAAACAATGCCAAAAATAAGCGCGCTGTTGTAATACAGCACAACACCAAAAAAACATTAACAACAATACTCAATCATTTAAAACAACTATTAACTATTTTTACTATAATTTATCATTCACAAATAAAATATAATTTGCAAACTCGATTAATTTTTAACAGACAAATTGAAATACAGGTCTAAGAGTAAAATTAAGTAGAATAAAAAACTTGCGGCCAGCGCTCAGCCATTAACTAAAAAAACCATTTAGCCACTTTTAAAACAGCGTATAATGAGCCATCTGTTTTGCATGTATATTTAAAAAACAGAGAAAATATTTCTTTTTAGCTTAAAAAGCGGCAATAAACATGCTTTCTTTTATAATTAAAGGCTTGTGTTTTTATTTTCTATTTTATTTATTGTGGTGAGCTGCTTTAAGAGAGACAATTAGTACAACAGCTTTAAAAAATTAGGAATAGAGGGAGGTTCAAGATAATTTTTTTACGCCTTAATTTTATTTCAACATTAGTTTATTTTATAAAATTTTTGAAAATGTCTTCTAACAGCTATCCTGTCAGTCTCCAATAAAAACAGTTCTACGCAAACAAAAGAACAAACCAAACTTTTATGTAAAAACCCGGCTTATATAAAAACGACAGAGTTGTTTGAATACTATTGTACAAAAGTTAAATGCTTTACATTTAATCTTCACGTGGGTAGTACTAAGGCGCTGAGTGAAACAATTAGCCATTATACTAAAACAGGTAAATATAAAGTTGCATTTATATTTTGCGAGGTGTATAAAAAAACAGCGTGCGTAAAAAACGATTCCAACCAAAGAAGATCTTTTCTCATTACATTTGTAAATGCAAAGCGCAATTATGTGATATGATTGAATCAAAATGGGCCCACTTTTTAACAATAAATTAATATTTTATTTTTAGTCCAACAATAATAAATTTATTCATAGCCTAACTATATCCTACGCGACAAAACAAAAACAAGCTTGCCAACTTCCATTTTTGCAAAACATTATTTTTTGTTTTATATTGTATTAATAAATATTTTTTATTTTACAGGCCCGGACATTAACTTTGCATTGTAAATTTTTATAAATGCACAAAAAAATTTATAAAGCAAATTATTTATTTATTGTTTATATTGGCATTCTTTGCTTTGATTAAGTAATAAAAAGGATTAAAAGGGAAAATAAGGAGGAAAATAAAAGACTAAATAATGAGCGAGATCACTAGACATAGAAAAACTGAGCGATACAAGTGAATAAATAAAGTGAACAATGAAATAAGCAAATAAAAATACATGTATCTTTGTTTTAATGGGGGGATAAAATAAAAGGTAAAAATAATCATTTGCCTTTAATTCATTTATTTTTTATCTTATTAATAGCATGTGTGATGTATAAAAATTGTCTTGAAGTAAAATAGTTTCAGATAAAAATAGGCCTACAATTATACATAATTTAATTTATAATGACAAGATGTTTTTTGGGAAGCATGAGAACAATAAAATAAAAAATAAAGCATTCATACAGATGAATTAAACAAAAAGAAAAATGGTTAAAGTCTCGTACCTTTCTTCTTCTTTCTTCTCCCTTTTTAAGTTCTCCCATTAAAAGTAGGCATGAGAGAAAAAATAAAATTTAAAAAAGCGGAAAGGTATGAGTGAGAGTAATAATGAAGAAGAAAAATAATAAAAGGCAACGCTTTTCCATAAATGCCCACATTTCCATTTTTCTCTACATACATCAAATAAAAAACTATTCATCAACCTCTCACTATCTCTCCACCAACTTTTATACTACACTTTCTTTAATAAGCAATGAGTTTTTTCTATACTTCTGAAGTGTCCGACTCTGAAAGCAGCAGTTGCAGCGACGCCAGCAGCGGTAGCGAGTCACCTTTCCTGCCCTTGTATATCCGCAAGACCAAAAACGACTACAAGGTAATAAACAGCGAAAGGCGGTTCAAAAAATTCAACGACAAGTACAAATCTGGTATCCTCATATTCCACCGACTAGACCAAGACCATCTAGATGATTTCGTGCAAAACGTAAAAATGTGCTCATCCTCTTTTTCAAATAATTGTGGGGGACGTGGTAGCAATGTTAATTATAAAGTTGGAGTGATTGATGCGAACGATCAGTGGTGCCAGGGGGTTGTGCCCGCGTCCTGCAAGGATCACCCATACGTACAGTGGTATCGGCAGGGGAAAAGGGTTAGTACGCCGGTGGAGGTAAAGTTTCAGTACGCAAAGCTGATTGGTGGTGTTCTTGGGTTTAATAAAAGGGTTGATGCTGCGTCTGTGGTGGTTGGCAGCAGTGATGCCCAGCGGAATGGTGGTGAGATGATTGGGATGATGGAGCAGGTGTGCTTTGTTTCGCCAACGCCGTTTTTCGAACATTGCAAGGCTCACATGTAATATAATCAAAACGCGGAAAGCTAGATTAAATCAGTCAGCATTCATGAATGTATGCGCGCTTGGTAATGATTAGCAATAGGAGTTGCTGCGCACAAAAAAAAGTGATGAAATTTGAATTGACCACCATATCTTTTGCAATTGGCAGCAGCAGCAAGGGCAGCAACAACAACGAACTTTTCCCCTTCTTTTCCGCATAAAATTAATTTTCTTTTAATTCAGTTTCTTTTTTAATTCAGTATCTCTTAATTCACACAGACACTCCGTTTATTTCTTTGTTTCCTTCTGCTTTGCTTTAATTCGCATGAGTCAAGCGACGAATTCACAGGTGGCCGAGCGAATTGCGTCACTGGGACAAGCAAAGCAATACATCTTGCTCAGCGAGCTACTGCAAAGTCTCTCCAGCCAAGCTCTTTACACAATAGCGGAGGAAGTCTTGGATGAGTCAGCCAGCCAGGCAGACACCGGCAGCGGCAGCGGCAGCAGCAATGCCACTACGGGGTTTGCAGCGACGATACAGCTGATGTTCAAGGGCGGCAGCGCACTTATTGAGAGCGGACGGGTGGCGGACGGCGAGCGGGTGCTGGGCACGGTGGCAAGCGCCTGTGTGAGCCAGATCTGCGAGGAGGATCCGCAGGGGCGCGAGAGGGACCGGAAGTGGGTAGCGGTCGGCGACCGGCTGCTGGAGGTGCTGCCGCAGCTGGGCGCGCGTGCAATCATCGACACGGCGTTCCGCATCCTGGCTGAGCTCAAAACCAGCGGATCGACACCAGCGGCGCTCCAAGGCCTCCTTCCGATGCTACTGGATGCGCTGGGCGCCGTGGGCAGCGTCGAGATCGTCGGCAGCGAGATTGGCCGTGGCGTGGAGGCTGGCGGCAGCATTACGCGCACGGGCGCCGAGCTCAAGGCGTACTGGGTCGAGTGCGCCTGCGCATACCGCTGGGCGCCACAGGCGTCGGTGGCAGTGAGCGCGGTGCTGCGCGAGATTGCGCTCGGCCCCGGACTGGCCGAGATGGTGGCCGCGCGCATGCTGCGGCAGCTGCACGTGGTTGGCCTGGCTGAGCTGCCGCCGATGGTCGCCCAGCTTCTGCTGTTTGCGCGGGGCGGCGGCAAGCGGCAGATCCTCGGGGGCATATTTGCGCTCTTCGACGCGCTCGACGCGCGGGAATCGGCAGGCGCCGCGGCGGACTCTGGCAGGTGGCGTGCGCTGGGCGACGCCGAGGGCGCGGCCATGCTGCATTTCACGTACGGCGTCAAGCAGGACTTTGAGCTGGGCGATGCGCTGGTGGCGCATGCGCGCGCGGGCATCGAGGCCGGCAGCGCGCTGGCGCCGTTTGCGTGCGCGTGTCTGCTGGCGCTAGCGCGCATCCATCGCTTCGCCGACGCCGTCACGGCGCTGCTGCGTACGCACCTTGTGCGCAGCATCCACGACGCGCTGGCGCTGCAGGCGATGCCCTGGGCGGCCACGCACCTCAGAAAAAACCGCGCTGCCGGCGGCCGTGCGCACGAGCGGTTGCTGGGTGCCGTGGTTGCACGGTCGGCTGCGTACGGATGGGACCAGGCGACGCAGGCGCTGGTGCACGTGAGCCTCGCCACCATCGACCACGCGGCGGCAGCCGCGCGCCGCGGCACGTACAGCGCGCGCGCGTGCGCCATGGCGCGCCGCGTGTGTGTCGGGGCGCTGCGCGCGTCATTCGCAGCGCACGCGTTTGTGCGCGGCGAGATCATCGGCCAGGTTCTCGCGCGCGCAGCAGCAGCGTCGGCTGAGCCGTCGGCGCAGGCGCACGGCCACGGAGGGCTGGTCGGGCTGCTGCGTGCCGTGACGGCCGACGACCTCGACGCCGTGCGGCCGTTTGGCGGGCGGCTGGTCGATGCGCTGGACGCGGCGCCGGAGGCCGTCGAGCAGCTGCTTGCGGCGGTGGCGCCGCTGGTGCTGGAGGACGCGGGCATGCGCGGCGCGCTGGTGCTGGTGCTGCGCAAGGCGCTGTTTGCCCACAGCCTCGGCGCCCGCCGCGCGGCGCTGGCCGGGCTGTTTGCGCTTGCGCGCAGCATTGCTGCGGCGCTCAGCGACTGTCGGGGCGCCCAGCGCCGCGGCGAAGCGCTGGTGTCGGCGCTGTTGGAGGTTCTGGCGCTGGTGCGCCGCTGTTTGACGCAGCAGCCAGAGGTGCGCGCGCTGGCCTACGAGCGGCTCGCGCTCCTGCTTGACCAGCCCAGTGCGCGCCGCTGCGCCGTGCTGCTTGCTGCGCTGGGCGATGTTTTCCGTTGCGAGTTTGCTAAGCACTACTGCGCGGACAGGGCCGAGCCGGCGCCTGTGCGCATCGGCCTGTGTGTCAGCCCCGGGTCGCACCGCGTCGTCATGCCCGTGGCGCTGTTCCTGGGGTGCTTTGCCAAGCTCGTGCGCGCACGTGCCGCCCTGGATGCCGGCAATGCAGCAGAGGCAGCGGCCGCGGCCGAGATGGCCGACGTGTGTGCGCGTTTTGCCCGGGCACAGCTCGAGGACTTTGGGCTAAATGCCGCCGGCGACTACACTCTGAGCAGCGGCTCGGGGCTGCGCAACCACAGCACCTGCGTGCTGGTCATCGGCTGCCTGGATGCCTGCATGGAGCATGCGCTGATGCATGGCGTTGCCGCCTCTGCCAGCAGCAGCAGCAGCTCATCAAACACACACGCGGGCTGCGCGCTGCTGGATGACCCGACGCTGGCCATGGCACTATTCGCCAAGCTGGCGCGGTTCAGCGACATTTTGAGTGCCCGGTGCCTGGACGACCGCAACCGGCGCGTGATTGGTTCGCCGCAGGAGCTGTCGCTGATGTCGCTGCACTCGGCTGTGCGCGTCCTAAGGCTGCTGCTGCCGGACGCCGCGCATGTCGCGAGGGCGCGGGCCTCGGACGGGCTGGCTCTGTGGTCGGCCAATCACCAATTTGTCCGCCATTTGCTGGAGGTCGCGTTGGCGCGGGTCCAGCGCCGCTCAGGCATGGCCTACGCTGGCGCCTCTGACTTTGGTCCTGGTCCTGCCTCTGGCTCTGGCTCTGGCTCTGGCTCTGCTGCAGCGGTGGCGCCGGTTCCGGACGTGGCCCTGGTGCTCGAGGCCGCGTATATTGCGTTCACGGGCGCCATTGCGCACTACGCTGCCAGCACTGCAACCAGTGCGGATGCGTTCGACTCCTCTGCGCTGCCAGCGTACTTGAAATTAAAAGGTCTGCGGGGCCGCAGTGTCTCGCTACTCTGTTGCGACCTGCTCCTTGCGTGCATTTCCAGCCTGGTCGCATACGATATGCTAGACTGGCTTGCGCCGACGCTAATGCGCGCAACCCCCGACCAATACCAAAGTGCTGCCACCGCTGCCTTCTCGGCGGTGGATGTGGCGGTGCCACCACTAGGTTCAACGTGTGTGGACTTGGCGAGGCTGATTACGAGGCTGCGAAATGCCGTCGTTGTGATGATGGCTCGGAGACCTATGCTGGTGAAGGAATGTGTCAGCACAATGGCCGCGATGCACGCCCTGGCTGTGCGCCTGACCGAGATTCTGCCAGATACATCGCCAGCATTAGCAACCACGACGGAAACAACAACCGCTATACACAGTGACACGGACGACACACTGCCTGTAGAGGACTTGCAGAGCGCGCGGACCAGTGCCTACGAGTGTTTGCGCAGCACAGCACAGTGGTCCGTCCGGCTAATCACTGGCACGCCACCCGCAGACCTAGGCTTGCTCAAGGGCATTGTTGCATTGCTCATGCTTTGCCAGCCTTACCATACCCAGCCATCATCCATCGACCCATCATCTGTTGCACCCATCAGTAGCGCCCATGATAGTGCGGAGATCGCGCCTTTGCATCACCTCACTGTTACGCTCTGCCGCGCCTCTCGCATTCTTCTCGGCGCGCCCATACCTGATATTGAGCCGACAATGATGGAGATGGAAGATCCGGATCTTGAAGTTTTCACCGCGCGCACTGTCCCTGCGCTCCTCACCACCATCACTACGTGGCTTCGATCTGAGCTGCACCAGGTGGACTGGGCGGTGACCCAGCTGAAGCTCACCACCAAACAGGAGCTCGCCCACCGGGAGCCGCACGACACTAGTGATTTGCACCAGAGTATTCTCGTTGAACGCCGTATTTGCCTGCGCCTTACTGCGCTTGCCCACCTTATGAAGGAACTCTTGGTTCCGTATTTGCCCAAAGTATCCGTAGATGCTGTACTGCGGGCGTTTCAGGATATGCATCGGACGTTGGGTGGGCTGACAAGAGCTAAGCTGGGATGTGTGGAATTGCCTATTACTGAGTCTTACGTTGACTGTCTGGCCCTGGTGTGCTCTGACTTGAACTCCTTGGCGTACCATATGTTGCCAGATATTTACGGCAAGGGCTCAATCGGAGACCCATCGGGGGATTTCCCTGCCAATTCTAAATTATCCAAAACCGATAATAAAGAAAAGGGAAAGATGGGAAAGGGGGGGGGAGATTCAGGTGAATTCTCGGGTAGTAGCAACAGATCGTTGTTGGTGGTTAGGAATAAGGCCAAAGTTATGCGTGATTCCACTTTGGTGTCATCGTTGATTTTTCAGATTGAAACCTCGGAGAAATACGTTATTATGTTAAGTAATAGGTTCAAGGTTCCTTTGGCGCATTATTTGAAGCGAAGTACTGCGAGAGATTTTAGGATTGAGGTGGATGCTATTCCGGATGTTTCCGAAATCTGTCATAATAGGCAATACCCAGAAGAAGAAGAAGAAGAAGAAGAAGAAGAAGAAGAAGAGGAGGAGGAGGAGGATGCTCAGGTTGAGGAGGTTGAGCTTAGTGATGATGGCGGTAGTCCAGTGACTGAGACCATGGATTTGCTGGATATCGATGCAGAGCATAATTCTGATGCTGAGGTTGATAAAATTGACAATGAGATTGACATTGACGAGGAGAATAATAGTGAAGACGAAGACAGCGAGGATAATCGATTTTCTAAACTCCACCGATCCAAGCGCGCCCGCCAGAACTGAATCCCAAAGCAAGTCAATAGTTTACCTTTATTAAGATATATTTAAAAATGGTTATGTATATGTGGAATAAATGAATTGATATATATGTATTTTTATAATAGAAATGTGAAAGAAAAATAGGATATTATAATCGAAAAATGAAAAAAAACCCTCCCCACCACTCTTACACTTCACCAACAAGCATTTGGTCAACAACCCTGCTGATAAAGTCCTTTTTAGTTGACAGATCCGCGCCAAACTCCAACGCCAACTGGTTTCTTATAACCTTCTTTGTAGTCGTCGTCAGATCAGCATTAAGCAGGATCCGACGAATTGACTCGACGATCTGATCATCCGAGGGCATCGAATTACTGCCCAGGTGAATCGACCCACCGCTAGACGGCGAAAACGGCTGCTGTTGCATCTGCATCTGCATGTAATCCGGCGTATTCTGCGTATACATGGACAGCGGCATCTGCTGTTGCTGCTGCATGTTTACCGAGGGAGCTCCGTAGACCGAAGTCGTGGTGGGAGGTGCCCAGGCATCCGGATTCATGTATCCGCCCAATTGCTGCTGCTGCTGCTGCTGTTGTTGAAGTGCCATATTTTGCAGTCCGATTCCACTACCGTGAGGGGAAGAGTGAGTGCTCCCATGCATATTCTGCATAGCGAGCATCTGCTGATGCGGGCTATACATAGCTGAGGACATCCTCGGATCACCAGCGATAGACCCAACCGCCGACATACGTCCCGCCTGACTATCATAAATACTCTGAGTCCCCATCGCCTGATACTGCTGCTGTTGGCGCGCCATCATCTGCTGATT
This sequence comes from Kickxella alabastrina, assembly GCF_025024165.1. NCBI lineage: Eukaryota > Fungi > Kickxellomycota > Kickxellomycetes > Kickxellales > Kickxellaceae > Kickxella > Kickxella alabastrina. The sequence goes on along the minus strand of NW_026251477.1, from coordinate 682,155 downwards.
AGTCATAGCAACAGACAACCGCGGATCAAACCCACTGTTCGCTCCAGGCATCACCGGAGATCCATACATGCTCTGTGGCGTAGCTCCTCCGTTCATAGTAGCAAAGGCCATGACACTGCCGCTGCGGCTCAAGTGCGCCCCCGATTGGCTACTATACATTGACAAGCGGTCTTCCTCCTTGGTGGACCCCGCGTGTGGGTTCATATTGGGTGGTGGCGCGTTCAGAACTCCGGCTGCTGCCAGCTCCTTCTCGTACTCCATCCAGCGGCGCTGCGGGATTGACTCGGGATCAAAGGGTTTGTCGTCCTCAATGATGATCTTGCGCTTGCCGTCGCCGACCACCACGCGCGTATTACCCCAGGAGAAATCATCCATGTGCCAGAACGAGTAGATGGGCAGGACAAATGACCACAGAGGGTAGGCGCACAGGTAGATGATCATCCAGCCGATATGCTGCCACTCACGGCGTAGAAGAAAGATTACTGCTTGCAGGCCATAAATGGCACCAATGAGAATCAAGGAGATGTAACCAACCTCGGCCATACCCGTGGCGGCAATGTAGATCAGGTAGGCAAAGTACATAAGCGTCGTCGGCATCGTGATAGTACCAAAGAGATCGAGGAACACGACAAAGCGCATTGAAAAGAAGCAGAATCCGCACATGTCCTGCAGGAACAGGAGCTCGGCCAGATTATGGATGGTCGAGTTAATCCAGCGGCGACGCTGCGATAGCAGAATGGACCATTTGTCGGGTGCAATAGTCTTGCACTTTGCGTCTTGAATAAACTTGAGTTTGAACTGTGGGAAGTACTGCATCATCAGTGTGGTCAGGTAGCGATCCTCGCCGAGCGACAAAAGGTTTTTCTTGTGCAGCGTGTCGACGTGCAGCTCGGAGTATGCCTCGAGAACAGGTTTGGCGATAAGCAGCGGCTTGCCGTCGGTCGTGCGTAGGCGGTACATGCAGAAACAACCGGGCAAGCAAGTGACAGAGCCGAACAGAGACTCGAACGCCTTGGACATGTGATGGGAGATAAAGTATTCGTACACCTGCGTCATCGTTGTCCAGCTCTGGTTCTCGTTACCCAACATGGTCTCGCCGCAAATACCAATGATACGACGATCGCTCGTGCAGGCCGAAACCAAGCGCGACAGCGAGTCGGGCATGACCTCCGTATCGGCATCGACCTGCAGCAGGTACTCAAAGTTCCTAGGCGGCACACCGATGATGTGGCGCATCTGGTGGTAGATCTCGAGCTCCAGCGGCGTCATCGGCAGGTTAAAGTGAACCTTGTTGAAGAACGACATGAGCAGGATCTGGGAGTCACGCTTGCCGCGGTTGCCGGAACGGTTGGTTTCCTCGGGCGTGCCGACCTTAACCACAACCATAAACGGCACAACGTGGCCCTCGAACTCGTACAGACCAGAGTACACCTTGCCAATATTGTGACGGCGCGAGCCCTCGGCAATGGCCAGGTAGTCGCGGCTGGGAGGGTCGTACTCGGGATCGACGCCCAGAATGTCAAGAACAATGCGCGGCGTCGACTTTTCGTTACCCGAGCCGACAATGTTGCCGTCGCAAATGATGAAAATGAGCTTCTGCTTGTCTGCGTACTCGAGGCCGGCCAGCGAGCTAATGGTCTTGGCAATACTTTCCTCGTCCTCGGTGTAGCAGGGCACCTGACAAACGATAAACTTATCCGGCGGCGTCGGGCGCGGCCTCTTGTTGAACTGCAGCGCGGTGATGAACTTGACCATGACGACGAGCATGAGCACGCATGCGAATGCCACGAGCATGTAGTTGGTCGCCAGGCAGCGCGTGTCCTGGCGGTTGTCTACGGTGCCAACATAGAAGAGCGCCTTCATGCAGTTGTAGTTGATGTCGCGAGTCTCAGCGTCCCAGTTAAGGCCCAGCCAGTCCTTGGTAATATCCGCTGTGCCGTAACCGCTTTGTTTCAATATCTCCTCAAAGCGGCTGTCCAGGATGTTGTACTTGTTGTTCAGGTTGCCCTGGTAGTTGATGGCATCGACATAAGGCTGCAGGTTGAACACCTCCTTGTTGATGACACGCCAGGCCTGCGACTGCTGCTTGTACATCCAGTTGATCCAGTCAAACTTCCACACGACGCCGCCCTTCTTGAATTTCTCCATGGTCGGCAAAAAGTAAGCTGAGTAAAAGTCAGGGTCCGTGAGCTTCTCCGAGCGGGGGTCGCTCTGCGAGTAGTGCGGAAACAGGTTTGATGCCACCGGATCAATGTTGGACGAGGCGCCACGCACCGGGAAGAACATCGTGTAGCTTGGGTCAACGGCTTCGGAAACTAGCTCCGGGCATGCCGCGCGCGCAATAACAGGGAATGACGCGTTGGTGTCATAGCCGGCATACTGGGCGAGTAAATCTGTGCGGCCTGGGTGCGCGGAATTGCCGTGGCCGTTCTGCTTGATAAAGTCGGTGATATCATAGACGCTTCCACGCACCGACATGTACGACTTTTTGGCATCGTTGATGTTGCTGATGTCCTGCTCTGTCCACACGTACTGCCTCGGGCACAGAATGAGACCAAGACCGATGATTATGAACAGCAGGGCAGCCCACATAAATACAATGATAGTGCAAATGGCAAACTTCTCGCGCCACGCCATGCGTACGTCCGGCCGCTTCATGCGCCCACAAAAGCTAAGCAGCGGCGAGGGGATCCAAAAGCTGGTCATCCACGTGAAGGCCACCCACAGTTTGCGCGACCGAGTGATCTCGACGTTCTCGATGTGCTCGTGGTTGCCGCGCTCGACGTTGCCCTCACCGCCTGTGCCGCCCATCGATTGTCGACCCTTGGCCCGCGCGTCAAACGCCTCTAGCCGGGGTTCGGCCACGCTCATGCGCCCGATCACCGTTTCCTTGATGTTGCCGAACACCGTGTTTGGGCGGTTGGGCGCCTGCGCTCCGGCTGCTGCGGCGTTTGCTTGCGTGTACGAGTCCTCGAACCCGACTCCGCGCGTGAATGCTGCGCCTTCGCCTGGGGATACTGGCCCTTGATTGTTGCTCATGTCCATCGAGCCCGACTTGTTGCTTTCGAGCGATAGGTACTGCGACTTGCGTCCAGTGTTGTCCATTTGTGGGTGCTATTATCCGAGCCGCCCGTTTTGTTTTTTTGGTTTGTTGTTTGGGTTTTTTCCCCTGCCTATGAGTTCAAGAACAATGTCGGAATGTTGATGTTTAATAATAAAGCTTGGCTTATTGTTAAAATAAGATAGGCCAAAAGAGATCCATGCCAATAGAAAGTATAGAAACGCACTTTATGCTTCGCCTGCAGTAAGAAATGAACAAATAAAGTGGATTTATTTGGCATTAACATAGACACCTAGCATCTGCGCAGTCTACGCTGTGAAGGCGTGCCAAAGCGCCCGAATTCTTTCGAACCTTTGCATTGCGCTGCGCATGATGATCCCTCACAAAAACAATAATAAAAAGGGAAGGGAAGGGATACTCGTCAAGGCTGTTTTTGTCTTTTTTTACTTTTCATATCCCCCACGCCTCATTTCATTGTACCTGAAGAAGAGGGAGTTGGGTGTGTTGAAGAGAGATAGAGGGAAAATAGTTTTTCAGAACTCCGCGCTACTACTTTTCACCATCCCAGTATTCTGGAAAAAATGTGGACCGGAAAACCGGCTAATTGAAAAATAATGTTGTGAAGGCTCTGAATATAATGCTATAAAAAAACTTACTCTGCTTTATATTTGATGGTCTGTATACTGGTCTCACTGTTTTATCCTCCACACAATACGGACACAGGAAGGGGTTCGCAAAGTAACGGCGACAGTGGGCGGAAAATAAAGTGGTTTTATTTTACCAGCAAGAAAAGAATAGAAAAAGGAGAGATGACAAGAATAAAAACAGTATACAAACACAAGAAAGAAATAAGAAAAGCCAAAAATAAGCAAAGAGATGAAAAGAGAAAAACAAGAGCGGGTTTTTGATGAGTTATTTCACAATAAAAAGCCTGAACGCTACGAAAAAAGAAAGAAAAAAACAGCGCTCCTCGAATAAAAAATAGAGCATGGTGCCGAGCATTTTTTTCTCCTCTCTGTGGACGACAGATTGTGCACATCAATCGGCTGTTTTTCTTTTTTTTTAAAAAAAAAAAGCAGAGGGCCCTTTGTTTGGCAGACTCAAATGTTGGTGGGGGAGAGAGGCCGAGAGAGAAGGAGGAGAGGGCGAGGGGGGAGTGGATAAAAATATTATTTCCTTTTTCACCCCTCGTGCCCAAGCGGGTTTATTGTGCCTAAAATAGATGCAGATGCAGATCCTAATTTTTTGTTTTGCTTGTTCCCGCCAACGAATCATCATTTCACACTATAAAAAATTTTGAAGGCGAAAAGAAATCCCAGTTGACGATAAAGGATCTACTTTTTTTATTTGTTGCTGATGCGCGCTAAAAAAAACATTCATATTTCAAAATACTTAATCCACAAATCCTGATTAACCTGACAACTGTTATTTGCACTATTGCGAGTATTCATTCTCAGCTTCCGAAGCATGTACAGGCAGTGTATAAGAAAAAAATAGAACGAGAGCATGCCATATTAATCGTAAATGCTTTTTACATGATGAGTGAAATGAGTTTTATTTCATTGATGTTGTCCTGGTACACCACTTGTTTAGCTTTGGGAGTATCACAGAAACAATTATTGTTCACGTGTTTTTTTACCCAACAACGAGGTACATGAAAGTTTCATTGTTATTTTCTTTTCTTTGCAAATAGGAAAAATGAAGTAAAGTCGTATTTCCAAAAATAACACTTGTTCGCCTTTTGCTATTTATATTTAAACCAAACATTTGGCAGCCGCCCACTTGTTGCAATAGCTGTATTATTCCTATCCTTATCCCTATCCCTAATTGTACTATTTTTATTTTTATATCTAGTTTGGGCAAAATACTCGTCCGTAATATTTTCCAGTATGCATATTGAGGCGTTCGACGACTTGTCCAAGTTTAATAAACTTGTAACAGATAACAAGGCATACATACTTGCCTTTCAGTTTGCCGGTGACTGGCCTGTTGGCTGCAAAAGGCTTCAAACAGCTTTAAGCAATTGCAGGTCCGTTTTCTCTGAAATCCAATGGGTGGTTTTGTGTGCATCGGTGGAATCCCAGCGCATTCTTATATACAAAGGTGGCAAGTACAAGGTCATGTTCAATGAAATTAGCACCGATAGCTTGATTAACAGCCTACCACTGATGAATCAGGACGAGCTACAATCTGTCATTAATAAGTACAGATTTGGACATGAACTGAATGCTTTCAAATTGATATCTAAACCTGTACCTAAGCTTGAAAAGAGAAATGTGTTAATATTCAAGCCAGTAAGTGGCCCTTCAAAAAAGCGAGTATCGTTTAACATATGAACATCTGGGCTCTTGATCAAGAAAACTAATTTTTGTACACAGATTTGTCTGTTGAAATTAAACAAAGTAGTACTTACAATTTTCGTTTATTTCGTTTGGATTTGTCAAATATTGAATGTTTTACTTGTGCAAATGAAAAGTAAGTAAATTAAAACAAAAACCTAAAAATTGACTTGTCTTTATAAACTGCACAGCTAAGCGCGCCGTAAGTAAAGCTAAAGCAAATGCTTAAACTTTTATTTTTAGCTGCCATTTCTTATTACAATATTAATTGCATAGACCAGCAATAATAAAGTTAGCTGAACCCAATTGATTTTATAAAATAACTATAAAATAACGACTGCCCACCCCTGTTTGTTCACACCTTTATTTTTCTTTACTGTTAGCACATTATATTTACATATATTTTTGTAAACCACACAACCCAATATACAACTATACAACTACCCAAATATTCAATGCACGACATCCCTGTTAAAACGTTTTACAAAATTCAGGAAATAGCTGATTATCAAGATGAAAACAGTAATAAAATAATTTTACGCGTCGCAGGCGTTGATTTTAAAAATAATGTCAAGCAGAAAGTGCTCATAGATATTATTAATTTTTATAAGAAGCATATAAATAATAAGATAAATAAGATTTATGAAATGGATAAAATGGATACATTTTATAAACTGTATGAAATGAATAAACTGAATAAAACCCATGAAATGTACAAAAAGTGTGAAAAGCATAAAAACCACAAAGAGCTCAAAACTGATGATATCCATGTTGTTATACTAATTAATGATAAATACCCTTTTATTTTGGAATTGCTTAAAGGCACAAGGACGCAAAGTTACTTGTCTGATGCAGCTACCAAAAAAGCTTTTGCTGCAGAAACCAAATGTGCATTTTACAAATAGATTACTGTTTGTTACTTTTAGAATGATTAATTTTAACTAATTAAAATTATTAAAATTAAAAATGGTATCAGCTGCACAAAAAAATCATTAAACATGAATTCAATAGGATAATAAAAATTATTTTAATTTATGTAGCGCCCCATCTTATTATATCAATAAAAATATATATGTTTATACATAGGTATATGTAAAACACACGCATATCGATCATGTGTCATGGTAATTGTATAATATCACAACCACAATCAGAATACATTGTGAGTGCATAGTAGTATTGTATACATTGGCAATCATTGTTATTGCTGTTGTTATGTAAGAGGGGGTGTGAGAAGCACTAGTCTAGTGTTAGAAAAGTAGGGGTGATTTCATAAAGAGGTCTATTGCTAATGTTTCTAAAATACTACTAGCGCCGGCCTCGTCTATATGCCTTGTCGCCTTTGTTGTGCACATTGCCAATTGTGCACTCCGTTGGCAAGAACTGGTTTTTCCGCGAGCAGACCAGTATCTTGGCAAGTCAGTGTTGTGGTTTTCGTGTGTGTGCACTCACGCGTGTGCATTGCAAAATGGGGAGCATATCTGGGCATCAATGTAATGCCTCCCTAATTTACACCTGCATGATCCAATTAGTACCCTATCAATTGCCATGCAGATGGAAACTTGTTTTGCGATTCTCAACCTCAACATCCACTTCCATGTCTTCAGTCTGTGCAACAATGCCAACTTTAAATATTGATCCAAACAAAGGTTATACAGTGCATATATTTTTCAAGTTACAAATTACAGTTACAAATACAGTCAAACTAGATATTGACCTTATTGAACTTCTGGTGCGCATATGTTACTGAGCGACAAATGAAAAAACATCTAATAAAAATAATATTTTATAGTTAGATTCTACAATGACTACATGCATGGAGTGGTAATAAAAATAATTTTTAATAGAGTGCCTGGAGGCTGTGGGAAAATATATCAAATTGGACTCTATGACTATGATATAAACGATTTTGTCATTTTTCAAGGTTTGATAGACCCTTTTAAACCATTTAAAGGATCAGGGGGTAAATATTATACACAAGTTGTGTTTATTTGCAGCACCCTCAATATTATGTATTCCACCAGACAAAATAGTTGTAAAACCTGTAAAAGTCAGAAAAGCGGTAAATAAAAAGCCTAGGTTTATAAGTGTAGATTCAGCTTTACCCAAGCCATAAAATTAAGGTCAGATAGAAAAATAGGCATGTTTTTAGTGTAATTTGGTTTATTAATTCAATACATTACATTTACGGTTATAAAAGTTGAAGGCTCACCTTTTTTATGCTTGTCAATAAATTCAATAATCCTGAAGCAGTATCTAACAATTTATTTTTCAGTATTTTTCAAGACAATAGAGAAACAAGGCTTAAACTACAGTCAAGTCAGATTAGCTTGTAAAGCGTGTATAATGAGTAGCAGCGCTATTGGGCTGCAAAAAACATTCCTATACGTTTTGAATACAACACAGATGGATACATATATACTTTTGCTAGGCATTTCGGCAGGCAACCTAATAGGGATCATATTCGACAATAAGCTTGTTTGTTTACCTGCAACAACCCTATACAAAACCATGCTTGCACTGGTCTATTGTCAAATTGATTTTACACATTGTATTAATTGTTCTAATTAGCAGTGTTCTGTGCTTGGAGTATATAATTTGTTTTATTTTCATTAGATCGTATACTTTTTTAGATAATGTAGAACCAGCGAGTGAGTTAGTTCACTAAGCATTGGTGAGATGGCCGAGTTGGTCTAAGGCGCCGCGTTAAGGCCGCGGTCTCTCCGGAGGCGTGGGTTCAAATCCCACTCTCATCATTCAATTTTTGCTTTTTCCTGTTGGCTTGTGCCACAGGATGTGGGTGTGCAAATCTGTGTATGATCCCTCTTTTCTTTTGCGCCGTGTTTCCTTTCTCTTCTCTTTTTTATATTCTGGAGTTTGTGCTGAAAAATAAGCTTGTTCATATTTTATTTGTTCTTTCATTTTGCCATGCCATTGTCTGATCGCATTCGCAGGCTGGCACACCGCTTCTCTGGTAAAGAGCCCACAGATACTACCGTCATCAACTTTCAGTCACCATCAGTACCGCCGCTTCCACCGCGTGCTTTACCACAACCACTTCCGACATATCAACAACAACAACAGCAACAACAGCAGCCTTCTTTAAAGCTACCCCGACAACAGGCACAGTCGAGTCGTGGTTGCAACTTACCATGGTCGACTGCCGATCCACAGTCAGTTCTGAACGACCGAATCGCCGCCAATTCTTTTAAAGTGAGCAAGGACCTGATCGACCCATGGTTAATCTCGCAGCCAGTGCCGACCAACACCTGGTGGCAGAATCTGCTGATTGAAAACGGAGACCAGCCGGTAGTAACAACACCTTACATGGTGCGCTGCATTGATAGCGCCATGACAGTGTGCGCGCCAACGCCGCTGGTCCAGGAGAACTATGTGGCATCGATATGGCACGACGACTGGAAGCTTGTGCTGACGGGCTGCCAGCGCCGGGTTTCTCACTTTGACCCATTGTCAGTGACTGTCGCTTACTATCAAAATAAAACGCAAGTGGCCACAGTGCCACTGGTCCGTGGGTCGGCATTTGTAACCGTGGTGTTTGACGTGCCTACAGTGCTGTGCTTAACGACTGTGCACGCGATTCTGAGCGCAGATGCCTGCAATGGGCTGGGTACGGCTATTATAAGGTTGAACAGCGGAGCGACCTGGCTGGTATGTTGCGAGGGTGGTGTTGAGCTCAAACAGAGCGCTGTATCCGAGCTGGTGTCCTGTGCACCCGTGCAGGGTGCAGTGCGCCTGGCAATGGTCAGCAATGGCAACAGCAACGTCAATTTGAGTGGCAATGCCGTTGATGAGCAGGCCGCGGTCAAAGCATTACTTTCTGCCCGAAATGCTGTACCAGTCGGCGGTAATGTGAGTATTGGCTCGGATACCGACGGTGAGGCGACATTTACAATTGACTGGGCGACTAGGGGCAACAGCGGGCATCCGCTGATGTGTGCGCTGCCGCACCATCAAATGGTGTTGAACGCGGCAGAGGGCACCGAATTGACTTGGGTCGACAGTGTTGCTGCTCATTGGACCAGCCGCGGCCGCGTTCGCGCAGTGCTGGGATCGCGGTGGCAATGGGCCGAAACACTCGAGCCGCTCGGCTTTTCAGGACAGTCGCCGCTGAACGATGCAGATACAGCGCACCTGTGCACACTGGTTGCCGCCGACGCGCAGTCGCTCACAGACAGCCCTGCTACACTGCCGCCAGATCCGTACTTTTTTGGCAAGGCTGTGGCGCGAGCAGCGCGCATTGCACTGATTGCAGACGAGATTGGCGACGCTGCCAGCTGCGACTTGGCGGCCAGCCGCGCAATGCAGTGGCTCGATCCCTGGCTCAATGGTACAAACCCCAACTATCTGCTGTTTGACACCGAGTGGTGCGGGCTGGTCAGCCAAGCAGGGCTATCAGATCCGGGCGCTGACTTTGGGCAGGGCCGCTACAACGACCACCACTTTCACTACGGCTACTTTGTCTACGCAGCCGCCGCACTTGCCAAGCTGCGCCCCAACTGGGTTAAACCACGGATCGACGCATTCGATCTGTTTGCTCGCGACTACTGCAACACTGCCCCGACATCCGACGCGCACTTTCCGTTTATGCGCTGCTTTGACTTTTACGACGGCCACTCGTGGGCCAGCGGGCTGTTTGCGTTTGCCGACTCGCGCAACCAAGAGTCAACGTCCGAGGCCATTAACGCTTACTACGCCGCGTACCTCTACGCCGCTGCCACTGGGCGCCCCGAGATCGCTCAGTATGTGCGGGCAGTGCTGCAGCTCGAGGTGAGGGCGGCGCGCACGTACTGGCACCTGGGCGATCTGACCAGCAGTATTTACCCAGAAGAGTACGCTCGCGGCAAGGCCGTGGTCGGCATTTTGTGGTCGAGCAAGGCAGACTTTGCCACGTTTTTTGGCAGCAATCCAGAGTTTGTCTATGGCATCCAATTTCTGCCGTACACACCGGTGTCAGCGCTGCTGCTCAAGCGTCAGTGGGTTGCTGATATCTGGCCAAAGTTTCTTTGCGAAGTTGCCGAGCGCTCGCAGTCAGAGCCGTGGCGCGAGATCATTCATTTGGCGTATGCTGTCGTCAACAAGAAGCAGACTGCGCACTGGAACAAAGATATTTCCAGCCATGATGACGGCAACTCTGCGTCCAACTCTTACTACTGGATAGCCACAGCTGCCGAATGATACTGGTCAAATTAGTTTGATAATGGTTGTTTTGTTGTTTGAATGATAATTTAGATGATTGGAAAAAATGTTGGAAAAATATTATCCTGTTATCAATTGCGCCGGGCATCACTGTCAGCGGCAGCAGCAGCCTCATTGCTTTTGTCACCAGATGAATAGGGCGGCCGTTTATTTTTCTCTTGTATTCCTTTGCATGCTTCTTTGAGCCCGCTCTAGCAACAAGACTCGCCTCCAATATAGTAGCCCTGCGATTCATTCTAAAATTAAATCTAGCCGACAGTTTACTGAAATCATCGTCTAATTCCACTAAATCACTTCTCTTGACTGGAATTTCATAGTTCTTAAACGCCGGATCATGGCATATTCTGAACTGCAGCCCGTTTCTCACCCAGTTGATCTCTGGTGCCTTTGTTTTCCTAAAAAAAATTATATAGCACACAGACCCAATTGATACAATGAAATGATCGCGCCTGATTCACCAACACTGTTAGGGCGACATCGGCATACGTCACAGCTGTGCCGAAGAAATGCCTGTTAGATCCGTTTTCCCATAGCATATCCTCGTGTGTTTTGACAAAATATTCCAATGATGCCAGAAACTCGTCTGAAGGGCCCGACATTTGCATTGTTTTTCATTCTGGCGATCGTTTTATCTAAAAGGTCGAAAATTTATCTAATACTGTTGCGTATTTGTATTTGTATTTGTATTTGGCGCGCTAGTTATCTGGGCTGGTCAACAGATATGAAATTGCACCGGTCTGATAAATGCATTTCAATGGCGTTAACTCCGGTTAGCGCGTATTCAGTTTTGTACATGTAGGCGAACTCTATAAGGATGGGTCTCCTTAAGTGAGTCGCTGTCGCTTGGATAAGCTTTTTGACTTGTGTTGGGCACCAAGTAGGCGAAGAAGCGCCATTGCGAGTTTCCACACTATATTCTGATCCAGCAGTGTGGTGCAATACGTATCTGTATTTGTACATGGAGTGAAAATGAATATTATGATTGAACTTTTTTTTTAAAAAAAATACAAAACAAAAACTATATTGATCAATTTAGGCAGCCAAAAATAAATTAAAAATTTCCGCAGCAGCCATAAAAAATCAATTCACTCATTAAAGAAAAAAGTTGACTGTAAAAAAAATTCAATCCAATTCAATTCAATCAAAAAAGTAAAGTAAAAGTAAAAAAAATTTAAAGCTGACTATTAGTTTGCCTTGCTAGCAAAGTCCAGAGTCTCATACAGCTTATTAAGGGTTGGCAGATAATGCTTCTTAGCCGAAGGACGCTTAATCTTAAAAGTCGGCGTCAGAATATCATTATCCACAGTGAACGGCTCATGCTCAAGATAAATACACTTTGGAATCTCAAATCCCTTTAGCGCATTCTTCCTTCCCCAATCATTAACCACCTTGGTCATCAGCTTGATCACGGCTGGATCCTCACAAATCACCTTAAACTCTGCCTCAACAAACCGCTCCAATTCAGCATTCTTGGCCAATTCCTTGCGCAAGAACTCCTCATTCGGCACAACAATAGCCACGAGCTCGCTCTTCAGGGAATCACCATGGACGAAGGTTTGGTCGATAAGCGGGGAGTCCATATAGATGGTCTCAATGCGCTCTGGTGTCACGTACTCGCCCTGTGAAAGCTTGAACATATTCTTCTTGCGATCAATAATGACCAGGTTCCCGCGCTCATCAAACATACCAATGTCACCCGTGGCAACCCACCCCTCGGCATTGATGGTCTCGGCGGTCAGGTCCGGACGCTTATAATACTCCTTGAAGATATTGTTGCCGCGGATAAACACTTCGCCGCGCGGATGCGGCTGATCCTCCGCCGTGTACTCCATCTCGGGCACGCTCACCAGTTTATACAGACAAGTGCCCAGGGTGCATCCGACATTACCCGCCTGCATGTCATTCCCCAGGGTGACGCCGCAGGGGCCCGTGGTCTCTGTCAACCCGTAACCCTCCAGAACAACAGTCGACAGAGCGATGCGCAAAAAGTCCAGGACATCGCCGGAAATCGGCGCCGACCCCGAGATAACCAGGCGAATACGGCCGCCGAATTTCTCGCGCACCGCCTTGAACACCACACGGTCCCACAGCCAATGCTGATTGACGTTGTTGTTCAAGTTGGCCTTTTTCACGCCATACGCGTAGCTGAACAGCATGTTGGCCAGCCCGCCCTTCGCCCTAACCTGCGCCCATACCTGGTCATTGATGCGGTTGAAGATCCGCGGCACACCAACAAGCACACTGGGGCGCAGTTCCGTGATGTCCTCGAGGAGCTTGCGGATATCACCCTGGTTGAACCCGATCCGCGTGCCGTTGCTGGTCAGAATCGCGTGCACACTGCGCTCGAGGCAGTGCGCCAGCGGAAGAATCGACAAGTGCACGTCGGAGTTATCCAAAGTAGGGATGAACCCCTGGCGGATCCGCTGCTTGACGCCATGTGCGGATGACAAAAAGCACATATGCGTGAGCACCACGCCCTTGGGCGTCCCTGTGGTGCCCGACGTATAGCAGATTGTGCAGATATCCTGAGGACCCGCCACGGCCTCTGGCAGCGGTGCCAGACCACCCTCGTTGCCTAGCGCAATGACCTCGTCAAAGGACACCAACCGAGCGCCCTCCGGCGCCCCCGCCCGGGCCTCCTCCGACACATCTCCGAGAATCACAACAGTGCGCACAAGCGGGAGTTGCGGCCAAATCTGGCTAAGCATCGACAGTTTCTCGGGCGCAATCACCAAGATGCTCATCTCAGTCTCCACCGCCATATGCTTGATGGCGTCCACGCCCAGGGTATCGTACATCGGGACGGTGATTTGGTTGTAGATGTAGGACGCATGCTCGACAAGAGACCATTCGATGCGGTTGGGAGAGAATATACCAATGCAGGATTGTGGTGCTGCACCCAGTTTGGCTAAGCCAGAGCCTACGCTGGTGGCTTTCTCCTTGACCTGCTTGAAGGTGAACCATTTGTATGGTCCGAATTTCCCATCCTTGTCCTGTGGCCGGTATCCCAGGTAGTCGGCGTTTTCGCCAGCGAGATTCATTCCCTGAAGGAAGTTTTCATGCAAGTTGTTGACGCCCTCAAAGTTGGCCGTCAGCTTGCCATCTGTGGAAGTCGCTGCAATACGAGGCTACGTTAAATATAAAAAAACATGCATTTTGGAGGGAATCCTTTTTTTTGATGTTTTCATTAGGTAAATCATGGTTTTGAGCGAAAAAAAGGGAAGCCAAAATATCATTTTTCGTCTCTTCTGCAACAAGAGGAATTGAAAATAAAGATGGCACCGATGCATTTGGATTTTGGATTTACGTACCTTTGTTTCTCCAGGAACGGAAGGAGCGCCGGGAAGTTCGATAGAGCTGATCATGATGATTGATTGACTTTAGTTGGATTAAATTGGGTGCTTAGAATGGGGAGGTGGGAGGGTTCTTGTCCGCTTGACTGTTTATTTGTCTTTTTGCTTGCTTGCTTGCTTGTTTGTTTGTTTGTTTGTTTGTTTATTTCCTCGCTGGAACTTCTACACACATGAAGATCAAATGACGCAAAAACAACATTTTTAATTAGCAGTTTTAAAAAGAAAAATATGCAGAAAAAGGAGGTAATTGCCGTGAATAAGAAAGTTCCACATAATTGCATTATGCGCACGGGACACTATAACATGGCATGGCACAAGTTGGGCAGGTGCGTGTAAAAGAAAAAGAGAAAGAAACAGAAAAAGGATTCACACGATCAAAAGCAAAACAACAATATGTGTACACACAAATATTTGGGCAGCTATTAAAAACAAAAAAATAAGCCGGATTTACAAGTGGGGAGAATGAAGTGGTGAAATCTATAAAGTAAAAGAAAATATACATGTTGACAAATAATATTTCTGGTTTCAAACAAGAATTAAAGTTGGACAGTGTAGTGGGTTGTATAAGAAATTATATGTGTCCAGGTATTGAAAATAATGCCATTTCTGTAATGTTCCACCATATTTCAATACATGTAGGGGCGGATTGACAAAGCGGGTATATGCAGACAATTGGCATGTTTTCCCCCCGGTTATTGCCGATGTTGTTGTTTGTTTGTTTGTTTGTTTGTTAGCTGGCTGTAAACAAAAACAGAAAAACAATTATATTGGTTGTCTACAATTTAGACAAGAGTGCCATTTTGGCTGAGGAAGGTAGAAAAGAAAATTAAAATGAAACGAACCAATAAACTGAAAGCGGGGTTTGTTTACCTTTAATAGCGAGTATATAGTAGTGAGTTTAAGAAATAAAGAAATACGTATTAACGCGTCAGTAAAAAAAAAGTTGAATTAGTTTATGTTTTGAAAGTGTCGCCTGAGAGAAGTGAAACAGTGTGCTTGTGTTGTGTGGGCTTGATAAAGCAAAAAAGCAAAATAAAAAAGTGGTTGAATACAAAAAAGAATAAATAAATAAAAAGTAGTTATTAAAGCAAAAAAAAGTGAAGAAAGAGAAGAAAAGGAAGGGAGGGAACTGTGATGATAATGATGGTTGATGCATGATTTTTTTCACTGGGAAAGAAAAGAGATGGTAAAAAAATCCTAGTTTCGTAAAATCGAATTAGGCAAGCCTCTTCAGTTTTTTGGTGGAAAAAAAGAAAATAGGAATGGGCAGTAGAATACTTCCACCTTTTTGGTTGGCACAAGTACTATTCATTGGGAAAAAAGAAAAAAAGATAAAAGAGGGACAGGGTGGGTGGGTAACAAAAATGGGTAGCTTACGGCCTACCTTTCCAATTTTTCTTAATGAATTTTCTTGTTTCTTTGTATTTTTTATCTCAAGGTCATAAGTCTCTTTGCATAGTTTTTTTTTGGTTTGTTGGTTGTCACAGGTTTCGATGCTGTCTAAGAGGAAAAAATAATGTATTTATTCTTATTTTATACAGTCTGCTAGCACAGTTCTTTTTATTTCAAAGTAAGAGTATATTTAGATTCCTTTTCCCTATTTTCTATTTATTTAATTATGCTGTGCCCTGTTAAAATATGTAGATTTGATTGTGTTGTGTTGTGTTGTGTTGTGTTGCGTTGTGTTGTATTGTGCTATATTGTACTGTTACTGTTTTGTGAATATGTTTTTATTAACTGCGCCATTTCATCATATCCATGTTTTTTAAATATAGAAATAGTCAAGCCACGTTCCAAGCCTCTTTTTTAATTTCTCAATATCTATTAAAAAAAGAGATTGATCGCTATTTCTTTAAAGCAGCATATATTAAAACGAAGATGTTTTTTCACATGGGAGTACATAAGGGGTAATAAGCTGTTTTTCATTTTGTTATGCGTGGTCCCAAGGTAACAAGAAAATCAACAAAAAGAGAAGCAAGGGTAAAGCGAAGAAATCTATAGAAATCAAAGATCAACAAACGAGCAAAAAAAACAATGGAAAAGGGAGAGGAGAAGGGAAGGCTCATTTTATTTTGATCTCTTTTTTCAATTTTTTTCCAGTATTTTTCTTCACAATATTGTTTACATTAATAGCTATTTTTCCTTTTGCAAAATGAGCTCAATTCAACTGACCAAAGAGCTTCTCGACACCTTCATAGGCACCACAAAGCAGCGCACCGCCACCCTGCACGCCACCCACACCCTGGCAGCGTCTGTTTTCGG
Organism: Kickxella alabastrina; assembly: GCF_025024165.1. Lineage (NCBI taxonomy): Eukaryota > Fungi > Kickxellomycota > Kickxellomycetes > Kickxellales > Kickxellaceae > Kickxella > Kickxella alabastrina. Next base: position 665,923 of record NW_026251477.1, on the reverse strand, counting down.
CACGCTCGCGCTTTTCTGGCACATCCCCACCAGCATCAACCACCCCCTACACCGCGTCCTCGGGCGCACTGCATTCATCCTCATAAGCGGCAACAGCACCTCCACACAAACCACCACGCTCGCCCTGCGCCACACCCCAAACATCACCTGCGGAGTCCACCCGTTGGGTGAGTGGGGGGGCTTGGTGAGTGCTGGCTCCGGGGTGCTGGCGCTAGGCGAGTATGCGTGGCCAATGTGTAGGCTGGAGACGGTCGAGCGGGATGCGGCCAGGGGGTTGGCGGCGCAGTATGCGCAGCTTGTGCCCCTGCTGGGCGGCGACGCAATGCCATTGGTGGTGTTTACGAGGGAGGCCGGGAGGCCGTTCTACTTGGTGGTCTCTGGCGCGGCAGCGGGCGGGGCCGACAGCGGGTTTGCCAGCGTGGCGGCGGTCAGGCTGGCGGAGGCGGGGGCGGGGGCGGCCGAGGACTGGGCGCCAGGGGCAGCGGTGCAGCACTGGGCCGAGTACGACGTTCTCGGGTCGGCCCTCTGCAGCGAGGAGGGCGAAGAGGAGGACCCGGGGCCGTACGTTGTGCTGCACGGCGTGTGGGCGCAGGACACAGAGGCTGGGCCCGCCATGGGCCGCGTGGGGGTTCCGCCGGATCCGCCGGCGTCGACGCAGTGGGCGCTGGAGCTGGTCGCCGGCACGCACCAGCCAGGCGGCGGCGGCGGCGGCGGCGGCAGCCCGGCGCTGCACCAGCTATACCGCGAGATCGGCCGCCTGGACGACTGCCACGCAGCCTGGGCCCACGCCAAGCCCTGGCAGGCAAGCCTCAGCGGCTCCGCGCTCGCCGGCCACCGCGAGCAGTTCGGCCGGCTGCTCGACGCGCTACTAGGCGCCGGCGCCGGCGCCAGCGCCAGCAGCGGCGGCGCTTCGCCGGGCGCGGCGCAGGACGAGGACGGGTTTCCGCGGCGGCCAGACGTGGACTTTGGCGATCGGCTGTGGCTGCTTGCCGCCGAGCACGCGCGGGACGCCGACGACCTCGGCGAAATCCTGGCGGCCGTGGCCGAGGCGCTGGAGTCCGGCGTGCTGCAGCCGGTGCTGCGCTGCCAGAACCAGTGCCCGGTGGCGTGCGAGCTGCGGCGCGCGCTGGCCGCGCCGGAGACTGCGGCGGACGCTGCCGCGCAGCTGGACGCGTGGGCAGCCCCGCCGCATGTCTTCCGCGTGTTCGCCGAGCTTGGGTGGGAGAAGCTGCGCGCGGACATTGGCCATTGGCTCGCCAGCGCCCAGCTCGGCTTGGCCGGCGCCCAGCTCGGCCCGGCCGGCAGCGATCTCGGCTCGACGAGCCATCTGCGCAGCCTGGCGCGCGCCGCCGAGCTGTGGTGGCTGGCCAGGGAGGCGGTGCCGGGGCTGCCGCCGGCGTTTGTGCGCCAGGCGGTCGTCGGCACGCTGGCGTGGCTCGCAGCCAACACAGACGGCGGCGGCGGCGGCGAGTTGCGCGCAATGGTGGCTCTGCCAATGTACTCCCGCGAGGTGCTCGACTTCACGCACGCGCTGGCCACTGCCGCCGGCCCGGCGCAGTACGCCGTGCAGGGCGTTGGGCCCGGTGGCCACGGGCGGCGCAGCACGCTGCTGACGCGCACGCCGGCGCAAGTCGACGCGCACTTTGCTCTGCCAGTGGACGCCGAGGACGAGCGGTACTCCTGCTTCGAGGCCATTCTCTATTAACCAACTAAGGAAGAAAAGGAAGAAGAAGGAGAAGAAGAAGAAGAAAACCATGAGCGCGACTCAGCGCAGAACGTGTGCGGATACATCGTCGACTAGCCACCGGATGCCGTCCAGCAGGTTGTCGGCGGCCACGGCGGCGCAGCACGGGCGGATGCTCCACCGGTGCGTGGCCAGCATGTCCAGCCTTAACATGCGTGAGACCTCCTCGGCCGACAGGGCGCCGGCAATGTCCTGCTTGTTGGCAAACACCAGCAGGGACGCGCCCATCAGCCGGTCCTCCTTCAGCAGCGCATGCAGCTCCTCGGCGCAGTCGCCCAGCCGCGCGCGGTCCGCCGAGTCCACCACCCAGACCAGCGCGTCTGTTTGCTCAAAGTAGTTGCGCCAGTATGCGCGGATCGTCCGCTGCCCGCCGATATCCCAGAAATTCAAAACGTAAGGCGGCAGCGAGAACGTTGTTATGTTGAAGCCGAGCGTCGGGGAGACTGTTGATGTCGGCTGGCCAGTGAGCCGCTTCATTATTGTGGTTTTGCCTGCGTTGTCGAGCCCGAGAACGAGGATGCGCAGCTCGTGGTCTTTGGCTTTGAGCTTGCGGATTATGGACAGCAAGCCCATTTTGTAAGGGATGGGATGGGATGGGATGGGATGGGATGGGAGGGAATGGGAGGGAATGGGAGGGAATGGGAGGGAATGGGAGGGAATGGGAGGGAATGGAATGGAATTTACCAAATGCTAGAAAAATGGAATCGAACTGGAATTGGAATTGGAATTGGAACTGGAACTGGAACTGGAACTGGAACTTATTAAATCCTTGGGGAAAAAAGGAACGCGCCCGACTTGCAGAGCCAAAAGAATAAAGCCCACACATTCAAAACTTTTCCAGCGACAGCTGTTTCTGCGACACAGCCTGGGCAAAGCCATCCATCCCATTCAAGCTCAAGATCTCCCAGCTGATTCTAGTATCCAGATGGCCGATTGAAAGGCTTTACTTTCGACGGAAGCTGTCGCTCCTGTTTACTTGTTTGCGCACAAGGTTTCCATCACAACCGTGCTGTTTTGCTCTTATTTTTCTCTTTCTCCCCAATTCGTTTATTTATCCCTTTTTTGTTTTGAAATGTCCGACTCGGAAACACCGCCACCGCCTCTCAATGACGCCCCCACAGAAGAAGCCTCTCCTCTCCCAAGCAGCAGTCTCTCAGCCACCGCACAGACACTCGGCTCGTCCATCCAAGCAATGCAGCAAGCGCTGGTCGGCAATCTGCATCAAGCCGCGCAAATGACATTATCAATGAACCTAATGATGGAAGAGCTAGTCAAGCGCGCCATCCAAATAACCGTCCACGCCACGGCCACCGCCCCATGCTTCGCCTGCTCGCTGCGTATCACCGTGAGGAACAGATCACCAATCCCACTGGTGCAAATGGCCACTGAGCTGCACTTTGCTCCGAGCAATGGTGCCAAAACGGGTGGCTTCACCGCAGAGTGCGAGCGCGAGCGCGAGCGCAAGGACGGGGACGGGGACGGGGACGGGGAGCTGGGTATTATGGGGGAGCAGGTGGACAAGGACCAGGTGGTGATGCGCGGCGTTAGGCTGCGGCCACTGGCCAGTGGCGAAGCGGCCCACGCCATTGTGCGCTTGGGCGCCCATGTGCCGGCGCGTATCCGCGGTCGCATCTCCGTTGCATTCACCAGCCCTGGGACTGGCAAGCCGCTGAGCGTGCAGCATGCCTTTGGCATTCGCGCGCTGCAGCTTATTGACTGCCATTTCCTTGCCGCCAACAATACGGATAGCAGCACAGCGATGGTTGCCCTGGACTCGATGGAGCCTGTGCATGTGGACATCGCCCGTGTGCGTGAGGTCTTTGCGGTCCCGCCCGCACTGGGCGTTGCTGCCGGCTGCTTGCTGATGCTCGGCACAGCCGGCGGCCTGGGCCTTGTCGTCCGCAGCGTGTCCGCCGACTCGCGCTCCGCCGAATGCCATTGGGTCGGCACCGCCGCCGCCACCAGCTCGCCGCTATTCCCCCTGATCCCGACCCTGACACACGAGCTGTCTTTTCAAAAAAATGCACAAGATATACTGTAAGGGAAATCGGAATTTATTTATCGAGCTAACGCAAACGCACGAGCAACCTGTCTAGTGAACGACTCTTTAATCATAAGCATCAGTGCCTGTGTGATAACCGCCTTGATGATCTGCGTCTGCATCCCACGGAACCACCCCCAAACGCCCTCCTTTCTCAGCACCTGGCGGAGCACATCGCCGGCGCTTAGATACGGCCTGGCTCCCGCCTCCCTCTCCTCCTTGCTTGGCCGCCACTGCAATCTAACTTTGGCCATGATATATGGGTATGTGAGGATGGTCGCCAGGGTTTTGGCCAGCGCCCCGACCCAAAACGCCTCCATGGCGGACATCCCGCCCACCCTGCCGCTCTGCCTCCGCCGCACCAGCGCCTCCTTTGTCTTCTCAAACACCCCATAGGTGATCGCCGGATTCGCGCACAAAAGCATCGCTGGTTTAAACCCCGCCCATAAGCCCGAAACGCCTTCCTCATCAATAATGTCCTTCACTACCTGCCACCACTCAGCACTACCAGCCTGCTGCCTCGTCGCCACCACCCCCAAGGGCAAAGTCAACACCTGGTTGATCATCCCCGCCACCGCACCCACACTAAGCTCCACTGCAGTCGATAACCCTCCCGCTTGGGCTGAGGATTTCAGCGCGAGTTTGCGCACGGCACTGTAGGCGTAAAAATACACGAATCCGTTGAGCAATTGGTTGAGCAAATTCGTAGAGAGACCGGAGTAGAGCCCTTGGATGCCTTGTGTGGAGAGAATGTGCTGGAGTGTTTGGTGGGTGGTTCTGTGCGTTGGGTGTGTTTGGAGTCGCGTTTTGAGCGTGTCTAGGGGATAGATGAGGAAGAGGGCGAGTGCGGAACTGCCGGCGCCGGAAAGTGCGTGCCCGAGAGGCGGCAGAGTTTGAGGTTGGAGTTGGAGTTTTGCATCTGACATGTTTAGTTGTACAAAAAAAATGAAATATAAGAATATATATAATGTATATTGAGAAACGAAGGGAAATATATATAGAGAGAGAGGGGAGAGAGATGCAATCAATCAATGATTTTAGAAAAAATATTTCTGTTCTGTCTTGCATGTGCCTTTTTTTCTATTGAATAATCACATGTGACTGCTGCATTCAACCAAAAAAAAATTACCTGTGATTATTTTATCTTGTCTCCACAAGTTTTTCTTTTGGATTTCTTCATGAACGTGAAAATAGCCACACGCCCTTTTCCCCAGCGATTAACCCTTTTTACCCTCCTGACACACATGCTAGGGGGAAATATATATATATAAAATAAAAAAAAGTCATGAAACAAAAAATTTAAAAAGATTTATTCCTTGTTTTCTTGATTAAATCTCGGATGTGTTTTTATGCAACGATAAACAAGCCATATCACCGGAATCATAATAGATAAGGCATGCATACATGCATGTGTGGTTTAGATTAACATGTCAATTATATTGCCGGTTACGGCTTTATTCCGTATATTAATTATTTTCTTTCACGGGTTTTTTTATTTCCAGCAAGAAGAAATTACACATCTACAGATATCCTTTTTTCAATTCCAAAAAAAGAGATGGAGAGAGAGAGAGAGATAAAAAATACATCAACATTAAGCAATATACGCCTAAACACATATATTTTATTCTTCCATTAACTGCTTTATACTTTTAACTTTTTTTTTACTACACTTATTTTAACATTTATAAAAAAAGGAAAAAAAAATATGACTGTTCCGAAAGTATCCATATACATCTCCACCATACTCCTACTAACCAGCAGCCTAGTATTAGGAGGAGATATAGAACCCAATCAATGCAATGCCGGGTCCTACAAATGCAACCTACCCAGTGGCCAAGGTCCCCAATTCCAGCACTGCGACATAAACAACCAGCAAGTTCAAAAAACCTGCGGTCCCGGTACCATATGCTACACCCAAGGTTCCACCATCATCTGCGGCCACCCGGCAACCCCCAATTTTGCTCCCTCCAGCAGTCAATTTGAAATTGGAGCCCCCTGCAATGTCGTATCCCCGCTTGACGAGTATGTTTGCCCTGGAAGCAGTGCTAAATATAATTATTATTTGAGATGTCTGGCTGGAAATTACGTTTATTTCCCATGTGCGTCTGGAACTGTTTGTGTGAAGAATCCTGGGGAGTCAATGGTCTGTGGATGGCCAGAGCAAGGGCAGGATGCGGGAGTGGAATCGTCAGCGGTGGTGACTACTGGAGATGCCGGCGGGTATTCGACCACCAGTGGGGTTACTTCAGAGGCTACATCAGAGGTTACATCAGGGATTTTGACGCCGTCATCGCCAGATACAGGAAACATCACTCTAATTCCGGATTATTCCACCGCCACTTTACCGGACGGAAGCTTTTCAACAACTGAAGTTGTTTTGACCACCTCTGATGAGTCCACTACGCCAGAAGAATCTACAGCCACCTCTAATGAGCCTGCTACATCCGAAGAACCTGCTACATCTGAAGCACCGGCTACATCTGAAGCACCGGCTACATCTGAAGCACCGGCTACATCTGAAGCACCGGCTACATCTGAAGCACTGGCTACATCTGAAGCACCGGCTACATCTGAAGCACCTGCTACATCTGAAGCACTGAATACTCCCGAGGACGTCACTACATCTAGCCAGGATGCGACCACTTCAGAAGAGCCCACCACATCTGCCGATGTTATTGCCACCACTGAGAACCTGATTCTTGTAGAATCCACCATCAGTACCACCGACGACAATGACGACTTGGTTATCGATGAGCCCTCCAGCGACGATGAACCACCAAGTTCTGAAGACGACACCAAAGATGAGGGAAGCATTACCATTGACGACACCGATGATGAGTTCACTGAACTAAACCCCACTACAATCTCCAATGCTGGGGCCAACCAAGGCAGCGGTTTCCCCGGGCCAATGATCTCCATGGGGCTCCAAATGATTCTCAACAATGGCGTTAAACTGCCCTTTCCATTGCCCAACATGGAACTCCCAGGCCTTAACCTTGCCACCATGCACCTCCCCGACATGACCGTCGCCGGCATTGCCCTCACGGACATCTCCCTGCCTTCCACTAGCTTGCCATCTTTTAATCCCGCCAGTATGACGGAGTTTGCATATATCGAGCAGCTGATGAGCCGTGCCGGAATCACTTTTGATGATTTGGCAAATTATCCTTTGCCCGATTTGTCCAATTTGAATCTGTCTGATTTGGGTGATCTCGGTCAGCTTGCCGGTGGCATGGATATAGGTTTTATCATGAGCTTGATTAGTGTCAAGAGAGTGTCGCTGCCTAATGATATGGTGCCAACGCCTATTTATGAGCCGCTGTCGCAGACCACTACCCTGGATTCCAACGATATTGTAGGATTGATCGGACTGCCCATCATCCCACTCACCGGGTGATTCAATAAAAAAATTATTTACATCTCTATACCTATCTATTTAAACTTTTCAATTAATTTCAAATACACAACATTGAAGAAACATTACTTTTTTTCTTCTACTTTTCTTCTACTTTCAATATTATTATTTCAGTCTCAGTCTCAGTCTCAGCCAAGGACTCTGTTCATTATAGCCAACACCTGGGTTGCCAGTTCTTCCTCGTCCCATGCCCAGGAAATGACCAGCACAGGCAACTCGCATTCCTCCGAAGGCGCAGGTGCCGCGACCTCCACACTCCTGCCAACCCGAACCACTCTCTGATTCCCGCCAGCAGCATCAGCAACTGCATCAGTGAATGAAGCATCCAGCGTAATTCTCGAATCAATCACCAACAACTCACGCACAGCGGCCAACGCCGCAACTGACGCATCCATATCCGTCTGCGCATCCAATCCCAGGCGAGAAACTAGCGCGGATCCATCAAAAACTCTGCGCGTACTGAACCTAACGTCCGCTGGCTGCTCGCCATCACCAACATTGACACCATGGCCATGGCCATCCGCCATCTCACTGTTCCCTCCCGCCGGCGTCTCATTCGCCGCTGCTGCCGTTGCTGTCGTGGGCACGACCAAGGGGAGTTCATCAAGGTCAAACTCCGACGGGTCCAAAAGCCTTGTCAGTCTCTTGCCCTCTCCCAGCAAGAGCACGCCCTGGACAGGCAAGTCAACGATAGGCGCAGTATCAACTCTCTTCTCCTGCTCCTTGGCCCACGCCGCCTGGAACAGCTGATCAGACATCAGGGCGCGCACATCCCTGCCAGTCTCTATCTCCAAAAGCTCGCCGTTCGCCGGGTCATAGCAGGGGCAGCCAAACTCGCCCATGATTTTGGATTTTAAAAACGACATACGGCTCTTCTCACCGTGCACCAAAACTACGTTGCGCGGGGATGCCTGTCGGATCAACTCCATGATACCCTTGGCGTCGGCATGGGCCGAAAAGGACAGGTTTTGCACATCGATATTGACGTGCACCTGCGAGTACGCGTCGATATCAACGACCTTCATTCCGCTCAGCACCTTAGCACCCACAGTGCCGGCGACACAGTAGCCGGGCATAATAAGCATATTGCGCTCATCTGGCGCCCACTTGCGGAACACCTCCAGAGACGTACCAATGTGCAACATCCCGGGGGTGGCAAACAACACCATGGGACCGGGTAAATCCGCATACTCGCGGTTCCACGCCTTTATGTACTTGAAGTCAAATGGGTTGCGGTCAACAAAGGACTCCTTGACCTTCTGGTTCGTCCAATTAATAAACAGCTTGTAGAAGCGGTTGGCCTTTTCCGTCAATCCGGCCGAAAAATACACGGGCACGGTCAGCCCCATGCGCTCCCAATACGTGTCGATGAGAATGCACAGCTCCTGCGCGCGACCAAGCGCAAAACACGGAATCAGCACCTTGCCGCCGCGCATAACGCAGCTATGCACCTTTTCCAAAAAGTCGCGCTCTCTGCTGCGCTTAGAGTCCCGGATGGTGGTTCCATAGGTGGTCTCAGTGATCAGCACATCGGGTCGCACCTTGTCAATCCATGCTGCGCCCAGGTGCCGATCTGGCGTCATGTTGTAGTCACCCGTATACACCACGCTCTCATTCCCGCAACGCGCATAAACCATGGCTGCACCGAGTACATGCCCGGCATAATACGCCCTGAGCTCCAGCTCGTCGTCCACCCAGACAGTCTCGTGCAAATGCAGTGGGACAACTTTTTTCATGCAGTCCTTTATATGTTGGGATGTGAAAAAGTTGGTCTCGCCCTTGCGCTCAACGGTGATCTTGCGGTAGTCCTCAAGGAGGATCGGGCAGATGGCCTTTGTCGGCGGCGTCATGTAGATGGGCCCGTGGTATCCACGCTGCTCGGTGAAGTGTGGGAGTGCGCCGCAGTGGTCTAGGTGGAAGTGCGTGATGACGACAGCGTCGATGCGCGAGGTGAAGTCCCCCTCGGTTGTTATGTAGTTGAAGTCTGGGAATCGGCGCTCGTCGTTATAGCCCATGTGCATACCGCAGTCAAACATAATGGTCTTGTTGCCTAGCGTCACGAGAACGCATGAGCGACCGACGTCTTGGCCGGCACCAAGCGGAACGACTTTCATTTTTTGCTTTTGCTTTTGTTTAGTTTGGGTGGGCTGGACTGGGTTGGGCTGATGCGTGTTTAACAAGTATAAAACAAAAAAACAGATATTTTGGTTGTAAAAGAGAGCTGGAGGTATGGATTCAAACGAGTTTTTGTGGTTCTGAGACAATGCACCTACAATTTTTTTTGCAGTTCGCCAAACGAATATGCAGGCCGAATATCGATAATGGGTTGATGATGTATTGCTCAATTATTTTATTATAAACAAGTCTCAATTTTCAACACTGCTGTTGTTGCTGCTGACGAGCCCGCACGCGCTCAAAGTACCTCTGCCTGGCAGCCTCCACAGCAGCAGGATCATTGCGGCGAGCATACTTTCTGACCAACGCCTGCTGCTCCTGCTCCTGCCTTCCAGCCGCCATCCTACTCTGCTCATCGAGCTCCCTCTGCAACGACGCTCCGCCATGCCCCTGACTCTGTCTGCGTTGTTGAGGCCTATACGTATTATTCGAATCGCGCGTGCTTTCGCGAAACCGCTGGTACGTGCTGGCAGATTGCAAATCGACTGTGTACGAGCTTCTGCCCGTATTGGTACTTTTGCCCAGATTCAGCCCGGCACCAAGCTCTTTTTCGCCATCCTGTGAGCTACTTTGAGTATCGCCGGTGGATGGCTCGCGAGCCACTGGTGTGGTTTGTCTAACCAGCTTGCTGACATCTTCCCTGTCCATCTGCTCCAAGAATCCTCGATAAAACCCAGCCGCCAGCGCAATCCCCTTATCATCACCAGCACCAACACCAGCCCCATTGCGACATGCCTTATCTTCTTCCTCCCTCTCGCGCTTCTCTTCCTCCTCCACCAGCTTCTGCCTTTGCTCCTTCTGCTCCTTATACCCCTTTGTGACAAAAACCTCCTTGTCTGCGTAAACCTCCCCCTCCCTCAGCCTCTCCTTCTCCAAAATCTTCTCCCTAACCACCTCGTGCTGCACCTGTCTCTGCTTTGCGGTTTCAAGTATTTTATCCATATACCTGGGCCGCAAATCATCCGTTTTGCGCGCATTTTTGATCCGGTTGCGTGCATCGTTGATGCTGTCGTAGAGCTCGTCGTAAGCGTACACGGATGGGTTGGTGGATGTGAGCTCTTGCGCTAATTGCTCGGAGGCTCGTGATTTGGGCCCAATATGCGTGGACGCGGAGACAGGTGCTTGTGCGGAGGAATCTTCTGTGGAGAATACTGATTTTTTGGTGTTGCTTGTGGACTTGTTGTTGTCCAAAGGGTTGTTTGTGGAGAGTGTTGCTGCTGCTGTTGGCTTGCGCACATTCAATCCCATCTTCAGACCAGTTGTTTTGCGCATCGTGTCGATTGTGTAAAAATAATGGATATTAAAGTATTCGATATGTACAAAATTGTGGGGGAAAAACTAAGCTTTTGTGCTGTAAGATAAACAATATTGGCAAGTTGATAGGTAAAATTCACGTCATTTCAATATATGTTACTTGTCCATACCCAGTCGGTGTTGGGAGAAGCCATGTGATGTAAGCCAGCATTGACTATTTTTTATTTGCAGTTTTACTTCGTACTAAATTTATAACAGGAATGTCGCACCATTTCTTCGTTTCTCTATCCATTTATCCTTGTGTTCCCCTCCTGTGGATGTTGCAGCCCACCCAGGGGAAGAAACAGTGCCTGAAATCCGAGGGCCCTTTTTGGAACAGAGATATTGCGAACATGCCCATTATCTTCAATTTCTTCGGCAAGGGATTGGGGGGAGGGAGGGGGGTTCCTGCTTGGTTCGCACGATCGGTGAAAAAAGACGATTGGGACAAATATGTGCAGAATTTGACCTATGCCTATTGTTTGCCATCAGACGAGCAAGAGCCCAGGCGGCGCAGAACCGAAGATGCGGCTCAATAGCCAATCCTTTTTTCTACGTTTTTTTTCTCCATATTCTGGTGGTGTTAACACCACTTATTCTCAACATGTTCGAACCCATCCTCAATTAGCAGTTTGAGTAATCAGAGAGTGAAGCGAGCGGGTGATGATAACTTCTACTCAAAAAAACCAAACTAGAATACTAAATAATTGTAAACAACCATTCTACAATAACACTATAGCAAGTTAATACTGAATTATCCGCCTCCTCCAAAATATCCTCAATGGGAGCGCCAGAACCACCAGAACGCAGACCGTGCACAGCACAGAGCCCATCGATATCAGCATCGGCGAAAACCCAATAGCAGCATACAGCGCAGACGCAATCGGCGGCAAAGAAATATTAGCCAGCCCCTCGGCGATCCACGCCAAAGAGTAGCACTGTGCCATTGCCTGGGACTCAGAAGCATTAATAAAGTCACCAAAGGCGCTCTGAGCCGGCACCATAACGACCATCGACATAATGCCAAACATTGCATACCCAAAAACGTGCATCGTGTAATTTTTGGCAACAGCCATGGCAATAAGCGATAGGAGCATGAGTAGGACACCGACGGATATGTTGTAGTACCGGGCGCGCTCACCGTATCGTGAAACAAGAAAGTCACTTAACCAGCCGACAAGGGGCATTGTCAGTATTAGTATGCCGCCGACGATGAGGAAGGCCATGCCGATGATGCCTGGGGAGTACCCAAATTTGTCAAAGAGGCGCAACGGGAATATGGTTTCAATGACGCTTTGCATGCCGGCTGCGACAAATATTGATACTGTGGGGCCAAGAACCGGCAATGTCAGGAGCAGACGCCAGAGCTGCATGCTTGCTCCCTGCTGGGATCTAGTCAGCGTTCCCTCGTGCATCGAGTATCTAGGCGTTGCCTCTATATTGTTGGATTTATTTATGACCGAGTTGATCTCCACCATGCTCCCGATGCTGGACTGCGTCGGCACTATGGTCGACTGGGCAGTTTGTATCTCGGACAAATTTGACACTTCTGTTTCTGTTGAAAACATTGTCACTGACTGACGGATATCAAGCGAGTTTCGCACAAATATCAAAATCATCAGCACCTCGGCAACACCCAATACCAAGGTAATAATGCCGATCCCACGAACCCCCATCGTCTCGTACACTTTGCCTCCAATAATTGGACCCACCATATTTCCGATATTGTCAAACACAAATATTACAGACATCTTGAACCCGAGTAGATTCGCTGGGTATACATCGGCAACAGTGGTGAAAAGCATTGTGTCGGCGATACTCGAAGCCGCGCCCAAAACAACCCGAAAGATGACAATCTGGTAAAAACGGTCAGTGAAGAAAAATATCAGCCCGGCGACCACATACAAAAGTGCTGCAACAAGCTGGGGTGTCCGTCTGTTCTGCGTGTGGTCGCTAATATAGCCTATTGTGGAGCCTGCAATTAGCCCTCCAACTCCAAATGCTGTTGTTATTATACCGTTGTTGGCCCGCGGCAAGTTCATGGATTCTTGCAAAATATCGGGAATGCATGCGATGGTCAGGGTGTAGATGAGGCGGTTGACCAGCCCAATAACTGATGATGTCGCCCAAATAGTTGCAGGTCGGCTCCTGATATTGTGCAATATAGGTGGTGTTTTCATTTTAAAAATAAATAATACAATATTGTGATATAGATGGAAAAACAAAAGTAAATAATCAAAATAGAAAGCAAGTTAATTAAAAATAAATAATTTAGAGGCTCTGCAATATGTGCCTGTAAAACCAAAGTTGGTGAGCACTAAATAGAATTGTTTTGTTTGACAGCCAAACAAATATAATATAAAAGGGAAATAAAGTACTAAAAACTATGTCCCTCCCCACTCAAAAATAGTAGTAATGAATAGTAGAGAAAGATGTTTAAGGATACACTACTGCTGATGTTCTAGATGATAAATGTCAAAACGATAACAAAAATAAGGTGCAAGATTAAAGTGCCTGTTTTATATTATCCGAACTAAAAAAATTGGATTGTTATAAAAAAAACAATATATAGTAGATGCATGCTAAGCATCCTCCCGGATGGCGTTATATTGGCACTTTATCAATCAAGATGAATAAAAGCTGATGCGCTGGCTAGCCAAAACAAATAAATAAGGATATTAGAGATGTATATTTTGGCTATAGTTCAATTCAATTTGCCAATAGGTGTTTCCACGTTCAATTAAAATAAAACAATTATATTACGCAATAATGTGTCAACGGCTAAAAAGGAAAGAGCCAACTGATGTTCAAAAAGGCCCTTTCGGTCTTGTGAATGCATTCTACGACTGTCCAAACTAGGCATATATTACATTTGGGAGTTTACAATTTTTTTTGCAAAATGTTTTCAATTTTGAAACATTTCATTCTATTTCTATGTGCGCCTCATGCAAATAAAAATAATGACCAACATGTACGTACAAGCATGGCAACGACAACAAGCACGCCCCCTACTCATTTTTTACTATGCCATTGACATCACAAAAACCTAATACATAAGAATTTTTCCCCAAATAGTCGATGAAAAATTTAAACAGCCAAAGGTATGCTTTTTTTATGTATTTTCTGTGGTTTTGCAATTACGTAGTGGATATGCCAAGCATATGCATGCACACAGCGTACATGAAAATACAGCAATTATAACAATTGCTTTAGTAAACCCTACAGTTGAATACAATGCGGTGCCAATTTGCGTAAAGACGATTGCAGACACCGCCCAAGCAATGATAGACAGAGAGTAGCACTGCGCCATTAAATCTGCCTTTGCGTAGTTAACCAGGTCCCCGTATGCGCTTTGTGCAGGAATGTACATGCACAAATTGCTGAATGCCAATACAACATATCCAACCATCAATACTGTGTACGTGCTGGCCAGTGCCATTATCAAAACTGCCAATAATGTAACCAATGAACCGGAAGCCATTATATAATAGCGCATCTGCTCCCCGCACCGCTTAATAAGCCAGTTATTGAGCTTTCCAACTACAGGCACAAATACGGTCAGTGCCAACCCGTAAATCACAAATGTGATGCCACCGCTGTCAGAACGCTGAAACTTGTCAATCAGGTGAAGCGGTATCAGCGTATCAAGAGTGCACTGTATTCCAATACTTGCAATGATCGACAACGTTGATGCGACTACGGGGAGTCTAAGCATAAACTTCCAAAGCGGTGTGTCGGGCTTGCTATCCTGGTTTGGGTTGATGTTAACTTTTGGTGATTCGGATTCAGAGAGAAGTTGTTTGGCTGTGTCGTCTTTGTCGGTGCGGCCCGCATCTACCCCTGAATCAAGCGGTGAAAGAGCAGTATAGTTGTTTAGTATGCTTTCTGGGAGCCGGGCCTCGCGAGAAACCACATACTGTTTGATTTTTAAGGAGTCGTCGACAATGGTAAGCAGCAGAAGCAGCTCCAGAAGGCCTAGTGCTATAACCATAGCTGCTGTGCCAGGAATTCCGCCGATTTCAAAAAGCTTTTGCCCACAAATTGGCCCGATAGTATACCCGATGTTGTTGCAAAAATAAATGATGGCCACCTTAAAGCCCAAAAGACCCGCCGAGTAGACGTCACCCACTGTTGTGTATAGCATTGTGCACGAAACCCCAGCCGCGAGGCCGTCAATCAGCCTGAAAAGAAGCAGTTGGTAGTAATTTCCGACAAAGTAAAATACTGTTCCTGACACGATGTAAAAAACCGAGGCCAGAATCTGCAGAGTCCTTCGTGTGTGGAAACGATCGCTGACAAATCCAGCAATTAGCGCGCTTACAGCGGCTCCAACCCCAAACATGGCTGTCACGGTGCCGTTAGATGATGTTGAAACGTGCATTCTCGTTTGGAGAATTTCTGGTAAATTGGCCATGGGCAGCGCGTAGATGAATGTATCAATACAAAGAAACAGCGATGATACGACCCAGATTGTTGTCGGCGAGCGCCGAATCTTTTTGATAGCCGGGATGCTGTTTAGCTTCGAGTCCAAGAACATGGTGACCAAAATATTCGAATTATGTATCTATTAAAAATATTTATATTCATGCAGAATTTGATAAAACGTGGGTTCAAAGAAGAAACACTGCTGAGCACTTTGTTTTTGGGGAGGTAACGCGACTGGGTCAATAAAATTTGACCCTATTTTTTGCAACATGATGCAATCTTAAAAGCAGTAGCAGTGAACAAATCATTTAAGGACAAATGCCAGCAGCTCAACTTTTTAGCAATATCTGCGTTAAATCAGTCCAGCTTATTTGCTTTGTTTCTAGCTTGCTCTTAGGGATTGTACCAAAAAACAATGGTGATAAAAAGCATTGTATATTTGAGCAATATGTGCCTTTTCTGTAATAGTCTTCAATTGTTATATTTTATCGACAGATTCAGATCCCATTACAAAATGTGTTAACACGCCTTTTCCATTAGTACACATATTTAGTTGAACACGGGCCACTTTGTAAAGTTGCCACACACACTAAAAAATGCTTCTAAACAATTTGAATGAATGTAAGAAGAATTGCAAGCTATTATCGTCAAAGCACATAATATTGCAATAGTCAAAAATTGTGTAAAAACAATATGCGGTCACCTTGTGTATTTGCAATATTAATAACAGTGTACTCTTTTCTGATGCCTTTTTATACACATACTTAACAGCAACTTATTATTGGACATGGTTCAGTTTGCAGTACTAAAATATTTTCCACTGTTTTGCTGTCCCTCAGGCTGATGAGTGCGGCTTTAAGCATAGTCGCCATATTCTGGTCGCCTGAGATGTGGGTTCACATTTTCACCAATAACGAGCAGGTTGTGTAAGGCGCCATAAAAATATTGCATGTTATTATTATTGCATCTATTGCCCAGTCCATTGTGTTTGTTTGTTTGCAGCTGTTTTCAGCGCAGGGGGAATCAAGTTTTGGACATGTATATTAGATTCATTATGCTGTATGGTGTCAGTTTGCTGCTGGGACATTATTAGGCTACAGCGTCAGGGAATGGGGTGCTCAGTTTTTAAAAGGCGGTTTCTGTTGGGCAGACATGCGCAGCACTTGTTGGAGCTTCTGATGTGTTAAAAGCTGACTGGGTTTAACTGGTCGACCATTATGCTAGGACTTTTATATCATCATGACAATTACCGTTATAAAAAATTGTCCGTATATATCCTTGATATTAATTTCAAAGGCTTTTTAGATGCTTTCAATTTGTAAATTAATATTTCAAGCTGTTTCCTTTTTGGAATAAAACGCTATTCAAGCTGGGATTAGTTGACTAGACATTGCAACGAATTGATTTAGAGAATAAAATGGAAGTATTATATTCAGCCACTTCAAACTTTCAATTAGCTACAAATATAAGATGCTCAATATTTTAAAGTATATCATTTACAATTTATGTAAATACACACTTGCTAATATGTGTACAATTGCAACGCCTCTTAAGCCGACATCAAGTGCTTTCCTAGGGACAATCCAAAAAATTACAAAGCTCGCTACACATGCTCACGTGCTGTTTATATAGCTTTTTGTATGGCTATTTGTAGTAGATAATTTTTACACCAATGCCTCAATTCCACAGCGACAAGGCATCTGACAATCGAAAATCAATCAGTGCTAATTTGCACTGAGTATCGTATGTGTATTAATTAAATTAAATTATTGTGGCAACGTGTAAACCCAATCCAAGTCACCAGATGAACTGGAAAATGGCTATTTTGTACAACTGCAAACCAATTGCAAATGTACTACTTGAGGCTTTCTGTCAATTTATTTTTTTCCGGAACACTTAAAAAAAGTATCCAGTTATTTTGGTATACCTTATAACAATTGAATATCACACAAGTTATTAATTGTGTATATGTACTGCCATTATTTTGCATGCTTTAACATTCATTCATATATTCTATAAATTATTTTATAGAATTAAAACAAACCGGTCTATTAAACATTGCATTTTTATTGCATATGCTATCACAGGATAATAATATCTCAAGAAAACGGGATTCTATCCATTTGGAATCCGCTGACAATGATTTCGATAAGCAAGATATTGAGCTGAAAAATACGTCTTTTAACGATATATCATTTGAGGTGTCCATACAGACACAATCACTAGTTGAGTTTACCTCGAACCCCTTGGGCAAGTTAGCAAACACAAATGATATGGTTGAATATGCCCTAGTCGACTCCGCGTATTCATGGGCTATTCTTGTATGTGCTACTTTAAACATGATAGTCATAATTGGGATCAATAACAGCTTTGGTATATTTTCCACCTACTATATCAACTTTATCTGCCCCCGAAATATCTGCTGCAGACATTTCTTGGATTGGTACCACAATGGTTTTTTGCATGCTCAGTGTATCCATATTCACTGGACCACTTACAGACAAGCTTGTATTTCGCTTAATCTCATTAGCGGGCTCGTTTATTTGCAGCGTCGCATTGATGCTCGCATCTTTCACAAGTACGGTATGGCAGTTTGTGCCCACCCAGGGGGTTATGTATGGTATAGGCGCTGGTTTCATATACTCGCCATCAATTTCTCTCACGTCCCAATGGCACAAAAAGAACCGATCGCTGGCAATTGGTATTACCGTTGCAGGAACTGGAGTTGGCGGTATGATTGTATCTGAAATCGCACAGAGACTGATGGAGGCGGTTGGATACAACTGGACTCTCCGAGTGCTTGCCCTAATGGCCTTTTGTATGAGTGGAACAGCGGCTAGCTTTTACAAAAGGCGGGTGCCAATTCCCAGAGAAGGTGTGGACTTTATGATTATTGCTAAGGATACCCGGCTGATAGTTATTGGCATAGCTGGACTGTTTGTCCACGCCGGGATATATATGATTTGGTCTTATCTCCCAACAGCAGCATTGATGCTTGGTCAGTCAGAAAAGCGTCAAACAAGTTGGCTATATACCTGAGCGCAGGCAGCACTGTAGGTAGAATAGTATCATCATACGCATCCATAGCCTTTGGCTCCATCAACAGCATTTTTATCTCGTACACATTGTGTAGCGTGCTTATTCTGGTTGCCATGTTGGCTATTAAAAGCATGGCAGCATATATTGCACTTGCAATCATATATGGGGCCATTTCTGTAAGCTACGTCTCCGTAGCCCCGCTCATGATAGCAGAGATGTTTGGGGTGCAGAAGGTTCCCACGGCGATGGGAATTATGAACGCGTGGAACTCTATTGGTGTTCTCATTGGAAACCCGTCGCAAGGCGCTATCTATCAGCATCTCGATCGGCCTAATAGCTCGTTCGCAGGAATAACCATTTGGGGAGCAACCAGCCTTTTCCTTGCTGCGTGTAGCTTTGTGGTTTTGAAGGCTATTGTTATCTGCGGTGGTCCACATCGCATCTGGTCTAAATTGTAAACTTAAAAGTGCCCGTATGTGTTTTAGTATAAATTATTTAATTGCGTGCCCGCTTCACAGAGATAAATGGAACTATTCGGACTATATCCGCGACAGTAATGAATGTTCAACACCAAAAACATGCAGGCTGCCCATACTCAAGTTAATTTGTATAAATTGTATTTAAACACCGAAAAATGCGGCTTGCCAGGATTTTGGCGTGTTATTTTTTCCCCACCCATTTTTGCTAAACCAATTGAAATTTTTTTACTTCAAATGAGCGGCGCCGCCCAGCACACATACACAGCAAAGAATGGAAAGCTGTCGGTAATACACGGCGCACGAATACCTCTGGCACTTCTGCGCCTGCTATTTGGCGACGCAAACAACAGCAGCAACTCTTATCACCGGGACTCCGACGACGGTGACGACAGCAGTGCCACCACTACCACTACAAACACCAGCTACACGGACACATCTTTGAGTCCAAATCATTTGTTTAAGAGAGAGTTGGCGCGCTCCATTTACGCGCTGTCAATGGACAGCAGTCACTTGGCTGTTGCGCACGACGACCGGTACATGCTGTTGGAGCGCCCTGAGGACGACGCCCCGATGAATTACCGCCTGGTGTCTGTGGGCAGCGACGCTGCGTTTCCAGGAGAGTCAGTTACGGCGCTGTATTGCATGAGCGTGTACACACCGCATGGTCACCAGAAGCAGAGCAGGGGTCAGTCTTTATGCGTTGTTGTGGGGTATTCCAGTGGCTACTTGCGCATATTCTCTCTCTATGGGCACTTGCTCACGACTCACCAGTTTCATCCGCAGGCGTTGATACGCATTCGCCTGCGGATGCCGTCGCAGGCGAACAGTGCCCAGGAATCCGGTGAAATGAGATACATGACGAGTAACAGCAGTGGGAGCGGCAACAGCGTCAATAATCATGGTGTGAGCTCAGCTGTTGATGACGCCGAAGAAGTGTGTTTGACATATACCGACGGGACAATGGTGAGCATTGATGGCAAGTCACTTTACTTGGCGCTCCGGCTATGCTTGAACGAAGCATCGTCAGCAGAGTCTGACGAGCCGATGTTCCAGTACAAGAAATGGGCGTTTGATTTGAACACACCATTGGTTTCTGATGCAGTCAGCTACGGGCCATCAGCACATAGAGACCCGCTGGCGTCGCTGGCCAAAGCAACAATGACATCGAGTCCATTGCTTTCAGATGCCACAGCGCGCTTTCTCGTTGCTCCGCAGCATGGCGATGCGGCATTTGGGGTTTTCATGACCAACGAGGACGCAGCAATGTCGTTTTCTGCAGTCGATATTGCCGGCAAGATGGCGGCCAGAGTCACCGGCGCAGTGCTCAGCATTGCAAAGTCGTATTTTTGGCGGTCCAGCTCACAGCCGTCATCGAGGACCCCGGACTCGACCAGTCATGGAGCAGCAGGCACAAGCGATCCGGGCACCCTAGTACCGTGTGCATTTGCTGTGCGCGACAGCCCGCGCAAAGTACTCAATATATCGCTGGCACCCGCGCAGTACAGCCTGGCAACGTTGACTGATTCTCTCGGCCGAGTGCTAGTTTTTGATCTGGAGAGTTGCGAAATTATCCATATGCTCAAGGGACTCCGTGGAAGCCAATGTGCGTGGCTTGAGACCGAGTCCCCGGATGAGACCAGTGACACTGCACATGGTGATGATCGGGTTAGCCAACGCCGGCGGCGGATGTTTATTGTGGTTTATGCTGGGAAGCGCGGTACTGTTGAGGTTTTTGAGCTTGGGTCCCTCGAGCGGTCGCTGGCTTCTGTTAGCGTGGGACTTGGGTGGAAGCTGGTTCAGTGCCCTACGCAGCCGCTGGGCGGGAGCCTGGTGGTTGGTTCAGCCGGCAGCGCTCGTCGGGCGGCGTTGCCCTCGCTTGCGTCGTGTATGCTGCTGAACGAGAGTGGCCATGCCGCTCATATACAAATCAACATTTAATTTTTTGTATTAATAGAATATTTTAAACAAAATAAAGCAAAAAAAGACAAGAAATGAAGTAAAATTTTATTTGATCGTCTTTGTGTCCTCCATCCAGCTGGGGATCTGCTTGTATGCAGGGTCCACAAACTCGACATCCAGCGGATCGGCCCAATTAGCCAGCCGAGGCACAAACTCTCTGGCCTCATCCCAAGCTGAGTTCTTGAACAGCTTGAAAACCTTGAGCTCCACGCCATCATCAGTCGGATACAAGTCGCGCCTCTGGTAAACAACCGGCGGATGCACAGAAAATGCACTCAGCATTTTGCGCTTAATCAGCGCCACTATCTGTACATCAAGCGCGCGCGACTGCCGAGAGTTCTTCACAAAGTACGCAAACAGTTTCTGCGCGCCGTTGCGGCTAAGCACATACCCGGAGGTGCAAAACGGATGCACAGACCTGTGCACCCGATCAAACGCGGTTTTCGCTTTTCCGCGGCCTTCCTCCGCGGAGCAATGGCCAATATGGAGAATGTCCCAATTTGCCGAGGTTGCATTCAGCGCGTTGATTGCCTTGCCGATGACCGAGACCGCGTCCACTTCAAAGTCGATGTCATCTTCGAGGACGAGCGCACGCTCGTAGCCGCGGTTGATCATGTCGCGCCAGATATCCATGTGGGTGGCTTGCGACTTGTCGAATATTTGCACGTTCAGGTGCATGTACCTAAAGAGCTCGCTCATCCGGCCTTTGCGCCCGAGCCGGTTCTTCTGGTTCAGGCAGTAGATGTGGTCGGTGTATGCCAGTGTGTACTCGCGTGCGGGCTCGGGCAGCTGAAGTGAAGACTCGTCGACAAACGTGTAGCGGTGGTAGCTGGGCACGGCAGCAGCAGCAGCAGCGGCTGTTTCGCTGTTGGAATTGGGCGGGCCGGATTGCATGAATGGCATGCCGAGGCTGCTCGAGTCTATGTACAGGACCTTGACTATCCATAGCGCGGATATCATAAAGCTTAACAGGAAATATAGGCGGATGGCACGGCCGTACCACCACACAGAGGTGGACCCTGGAAGCGACACCATTAGCTTGGGCAGAGTGTATTGTGACAAAAGGGTTGTTTGCGGCGCGAGCTATCAATAAGTAGGGAGAATAAATTATAGACAAACGAATAAAATATACAGGAATGAAAATGCGTTGCTAGTACTGAAAAAGCAACAAGTGCGAACGCAGCTGAAGCAAGTGCTGGCCAGTTCCTGACCAGACAAATAATTGTTGGTGCTAAAAACATCACTTTGCTATCGTCTCCACATTTAAAAGTTTAAAAAGGGGTATTTCGCAGTAAAAAATTTTATAACAAGAATTTTCAAATATTCGCAACATTCTTGACTCCTCTTTCCATTTTATCACTTTGGCTCAGTATGCGCCTTCTTGATGCTCAAGTAGAGCACCGGCGAAAACGCGTCGTCCGAGTGCATGACGACGTCAACCTCATCCAGCACAATGCGGCGCTTATACAGCGGGCAATCCAAAGTAAACGACTCGTACTCGCCGCCCTCGCCGCAAACATGCACGCCGTACTTTTTCTCTAAAGCCAAAAGCTTAGGCTCCATCTGCGCCAGCGTCATGCCAAGATCGCACCGATCGAGTCCGAGCGACGCCACCTTGATAAGAATGGCGTCGATGCCGTTCTCAACCATCTCGTGGAGGAGCTCCGCCTGGTCGCGCTGCCAGAGATACGCCAGCATGGTGAGCCCGAGACGGTCGCACACGTGCTGGACGCGATTGGACTGGTAGCGGGAGAAAATGGCGCCGACAGAGACACCGAGAACCTCCGGGTGGTTCTTTTTGACCTCGGTCAGCAGGGTAAAGAGATCCTCGGTTTCATCATCCGCCGTCTGCTCGTATTCCAGGGTCTGCCTGATGGCTGCGCCCTTGGTTTCTTGGAGATAGAGAGGAAGCTCCATGCATTCGGCGATGGTCTTTATGCCACTGGAACCGACTGTCTGATACATGTAGCTGTCGAGCTCGTCCTTTTCAGAGTCGAGTGGCGGGTGGATGTGCGCCAGTGCGACGATCTCGTGGCCGTTTTCGACGCACTTGACCATGTTGTAGGAGCTATCCTTGCCGCCGCTTACCAGAGCCACGACTTGCATGTTTGAGAGTAGTTTGGGTTGAATAGGGGGTTTTAGCCTGCGTTGCTATATGCTGAGATTGGGTGGTGTATGGTTGGGGTGAGAATATAGAAGGCGTACACAGCATTTGTGCGGCTTTCCTTTTAAAAAAGAATTGCAAGATCTCCCGTGGGCGCGCAGCTGTTTTTTTGAGGTTGTCGCTCGCGCGGTTGTTGGTTGGTTGTGGGCACTTAAATCAGCAACTGTGCCTAGGTGGGCAGGCGACGTAGAATGCACACTTTTTTCTTTTCTTCTCTTTTTTCTTATAAATTTGCAAATTCGTCACCGCTCTTATTTTCCAAACTCTCATTTATGAATTCCCGTTATTCCACGCGGCTGTTATTAACAGCAGCTCTGGTACTATTTCTGATTTGTCCTGGTGTGTTCGGCAACACTGAAATTCGACACTTTAGACCTCCTGCTATCAATACAGACAGCCAGTTCCATGTGCACCAGTCGGAGATAAAACAGCAGCTATCACGGCTAATCCCTAGACAAGTTCTACTATCATCGCCATACACATCGACTGGAACCGAGCTGATTGCCAGCCTGCAGAGCGTAAACTCAACCCGCCAGGACAGAGAGCGGTGGTACTGTTTGGCAGACCTAGAGTCGAACGAATCCTACGAGCTGCGCGTATCGTATGCGGCGACCATGCCTACGGACTTTACTATTGAGATATTCACCATTGGTCAAATGGCAAAATTGCACGGTGTGGCTGTGGACGCGTTTGATGCAAATTCGTTGGAAAGCCGGGGCATTCCGAATACATTGACTAATGGCGCGAGGTTGACCATGTACGCCAAGGTGACGGCGTCGTATTCCGGTGTGTCGGTGGTTCCCAGAATGGAGGACCGCCGTGTACCTTATGTGTTTGTGCTCGAGAAGCACGTTCTGGGGCTTCCGATCCAGGCGATCAAGCTTATTGCCGTTTTGGTTGTCGTTATTGCGTTCAGCTTGCTCTGGGTCACGCCGCGCATTTTGGCCAAGATCAAGGCTGTGCTTGCTGAAGAAACAGTGTCTCCAAAGCAGGATTAACCAGGGTGTACTTTGAATCTATATGGTTTTTTTGCAATATGTAATTATATTGATTATAAAATAAAAAAGAACGGTGCGTGTACATTTCAACTCGTGGATCTGTGAGCTAGCAGGCGGTATTTTTGCCAAATAGATCCCCCAAGAACCAGAACAGTGCACAGTATAATCAGCCCGACCAGCACACCGGATAACATGGCCTTGTATCCGAGCTGCGTGTACAAAAAAGTAGCCAACGGCGGTGCACCCATCAATGCCATAGCCCAGGCCGCATTGTAAAGACAATAACTTTGTGCCATCGAGTTAAGACCCAGTGCATTGACAAAGTCGCCAAAACTGCTCATCACCGGGATATTGACCAGAAGTAACGAAATGCTTAACCACGCTTGAATTCCCAATATCATATCAAACGACGAGCTGAATCCCATCGCGATAACCGCGCTGCCAGTCAATATGAGCCCCGTCAATACTATCCACATGCGCGTTCTCTCGCCGTATCTGCCGATTAGCCAGTCGACTGCGCATCCTACGGGGGTAGATAAGACTAGTGAAATTACACCGTTTGTCACAAAGAGGAGTCCGTTTTTTGAAGCGGATGCGTGAAATTTGTCCTTGGCTCGCATTGGTTGGATGCTATCCAAAGACCCCAAGAGCATGCCCATGGTCAGGGTTACAACCGATGCGGACAAGACTTGCCACTGGCAAATTAGCTTCCATAATGGCATGTTGACTGGAACTGGAGAATCGGAATAGGACTTATGTCGGGCGCTTGGAACGTCCGAGTACCCATCCAGGTCGAGCTTTTCGTGCACTACGCTGACTGTATGATGCCCCAGAATTTCTGCGCGTATTGTAAGCGGGTCCTTGATTCCAAATGCAAGTACAAAGGATAAGAAACCACTGGCCAGCACTAAATAAATAAAATTTTTAATTATAATATTTTATGACCTTTCAACTACAATTTCAATTTCAATTACATTAATTTTATCTTTTAAATTCTTACTTAATAGTGTCGCCGATCCATGAACGCCCACCTTGTCATACAACGCACCACCAATAAGGGGTCCTAAGAAACAAAGGCAACAAAAGCAAATATAAAATGTTAAAATGAACATTTAAATGCCGCAACCTGATTTTTTCACATATCAACCTCACTTACCAACCATGTATCCTAAATTCCCAAACACTTGAATAAATGACATTTTTAGTCCAAGCAGCTTCTGCGGATAGACATCACCAATAATAGCAATGGATAGTGGATAAATGCACCCGGACGCCAATCCGTTGACCAGCTTGTATACGAGAATATGCCAAAACTTGTGCGAAAAGAACAACACAATCCCGCTAATCCCGTAGCCAACCGCGCCAATGAGCATTAATGGTTTGCGACGACCCATTTTGTCACTGACGATGCCGGATATAATGCTTGTTATAAATGTGCCAACACCATACAACGTTGTAACAATGCCCAGCTGCGATTCTGACGCTAACTTCATGTCATCGAATACGTGTGGCAGAAAAGCAAACGCAATTGAATATGCAATGTTATCTACAAGTAAGGACAAGCATGTAAATGCGACTATAGCTGCTGGCGTTGAGCGCATAGCTCCTATTTTGCTGACAATGGCATAGGGCTTGTTCATTGTTTTATGTTTATAATAATATGCAAAATGTTGGGTGTTTAAACTATGGATATTGAAAATACAGAACCAAAAACCAGCATATCTGTACGTATGTTTTATTCTATCCCTCAGAAAACATTGAATTCAAAATAAAAATTGATAACTGCAAGCTGTTCTATTATTGTTCAATGTATGGCGGAAATCTGCCTTGAAACTTTGAAAAAAACGGTATGTATTTGTTGAAACAGTAAACTGGGTGGCTGGAATCGCATTTGGCATGCAAACATTTTTTCAAATGTGCAAAACATATCACGCAAAAAAAGCAAAGTTGTTAAGCAAAGGATAATATTACTACTGCAACAGGCACAATAAAGATTTTAAAATTACTAGCTACATCTTTGGGCGAGCACCCTTAGATTGCATACGTTTGAGAATAGCAGCAATAGCCTGCTTCGAATCCGCTGACGTAGCACGCTTGTAAATCTCGTCCATTTCCCTATCGTTCACCCGAACCAACTCATCAACCAACTCTTGGTGGCGCAACAATGATCGAGAAGCACTTATAGCTGCCTGCGAGCGGCTCGCCAGCTCTTTTGCCACGCCCATAGTGACAGGCATCAAATCTTCAGACTTTACCAGTCTGTCAACAAAACCTCTTTGGTGCATTTCCTTTGCGCTCATAGCCCTGCAGAACAAAAGCATGGCGTTTGCGACCATCGGGCCAAGAATTCTGGGGAAAGTTACCGAACTACACCCTTCAGCGCATAATGCCAGTTCTGCAAAGGGTGTGCGAAACACAGCCTGCTCTACCGAAATGACCAAGTCACAGAGCGCCAGCGAAGTGCAGCCGTAGCCGATGGCCGGTCCGTTTACTGCGGCTATGATCGGGACGGGCGAGGTGATCAGAAGCTTGGTCAACTGGCGTGAGAGCTCGATATTTGCACGTAATCTCTCGTTCTCTTCTTCTCCGGAAGCATTCTGCTTGGGTGTGGGGAGCTCTTGGCCAGCAGAGTAGGCGCGGCCGCTACCTGTAATGACAAGCACACGGATGGATGGTGTTTGGTGGACCAGCTCCATCACCTGCTTCCATTCAGTGCACGACGCACGGGACAACGAGTTCATGTACTGTGGACGGTTAAATGACATCACCAGGATGCCTTCTGCGTGCCATTCAAGCTTTATTACCGTCAGATGTGGCAGAGAAATAGCTGAAGCCATTGTAAAATATATATAATTCAACAGAGGAATACAAGGGAAAAATTCATTGTTTTAAATTTTCCACCGTCGACTTTTCTCTTTTGAAACACCAACAATTGTTGAGGTTTTTGCCACTCGCCACCGCTCTGCGAATTGCTGGCCGGCGATCGTTCCCAAATATCCAACATTCCCCCATTCCATATATCCACTGTTGTCTATATGCTTACAGCTTTTAAAATGTAATATTATGACTTGAATCCAATTCAATACTATTTCTTACTTGCATAACAAATAAATCGAAAATGGGTTTTGAATAAGCATAAAAATGTTTGGATTGTCGCTATCATACCTGTTTGATACAGAAACTGGTATTTTCACATGACAGTACAAAATTAAGGTCAGTACAAAATTAAGATCACGCAAATCAGTCGATGCACTTTCACAAACAAAAAAGGGGAGAAATCTAGTTCGAGGCAGCAGCGCTGCGTCTGTCGCGCACAGCCTGGGCAAGCTCCTGGAGCATCGGGATGGTCTGCTCCCAGTTGACGCAAGCATCGGTGATGCTCTGGCCGTACTTGAGGGCCTTGGAGCCACCGTTCTCCTCCAAGGGGATATCCTGGCGGCCCTCGTTGATGTTGCTCTCGATCATGAC
The DNA here is from genome assembly GCF_025024165.1 of Kickxella alabastrina. NCBI lineage: Eukaryota > Fungi > Kickxellomycota > Kickxellomycetes > Kickxellales > Kickxellaceae > Kickxella > Kickxella alabastrina. The sequence continues at coordinate 638,723 of NW_026251477.1, read as the reverse complement.
ACCGATAATGGACTGGTTGCCAGCAGCAACCTGCTTGGAGATGTCGCTGGAGACCTTGGGCTGGTTACGGTGGTCCTTGCTCGAGTTGCCGTGGCTGCAGTCAATCATGATGTTGTCGACGACCTTGGCCTTCTTGATCTGCTCGGAGATCTTGGAAACCCACTGGGACTCGTAGTTGGGTCCGCTGTTGCCGCCACGAAGAATGATATGGCACATGGGGTTTCCGCGGGTAACGGTGATGGCAGCCAGACCGCTCTTGGTGACACCCAAGAAATGGTGGGGGTGGCTGGCCGAGCGGATAGCGTCGACCGCAATGGTGGCATTGCCATCGGTACCGTTCTTGAAACCCACAGGGAACGACACGCCGGAAGCCAGCTCGCGGTGGAGTTGCGACTCAGTGGTGCGCGCACCAATGGCGCCCCACGAGAACAGATCGCCCAAGAATTGCGGTGAGATGGTGTCCAGGAGCTCGCAGCCGGCGGGCATGCCCAAGTCGGTGATCTTGCACAGAAGATCGCGCGCGACGTGCAGGCCCTTGTTAATCTGGAAAGTATCGTTGAGGTCGGGGTCGTTAATCAGACCCTTCCATCCGACGGTCGTGCGGGGCTTCTCAAAGTACACGCGCATGATGATGCACAGGTCGTCCTTCAGCTCGTCGGCCAGGACAATCAGATTCTTGCAGTAGTCCAGAGCAGCCTCGGGATCATGGATGGAGCAGGGGCCGACAACAACAATCAGCCGGTCGTCCTTGCGGCGCAGAATGTCTGAGGCCTGCTTACGGCCGCTGGCGATCACGTCCTCGGACCGCGCGCTCAGAGGGTGCTCCATCTGCAGAATGTTGGGAGGGATAAGAGGGTCGTAACCAGCGATGCGGAGGTCATCGCCGGCCTTGTGGAATGCGGAAGAGGTGGATGCCATGGCTGAATGGGCTATTATGTATGTGTGGGTTTTTTAAGGTATGTAATATAGTACACAAAAAAGATGGAAAACAATCAGAAGCAGAGATGAGAGATGTGGAAACGGGTGAGCGAGCGGGCCTGCCAATAAAGGCGGAGGAAGAATTGTAATTTTTTGAGCTCGCAAGGAATGTTTGCTTTGGATTACGTTTCTTGTTTCGGAGGTATTCGGAGCTGGCACCCCTTTATAAAAATTTTTATCACTGCTATAGAGGCGCATCGACCTGCCTAAACAGAGCGCTGACGGCAAGAGGCTGAACCATTTGAGTCACACCTGGCCGAAAGTCCTAATTATTGGGGGCGTTTGCAAAACGGGGGGTGACCACATATCGCTGATCCCGATAATGCGTCACCTAAAATAAAGAGAAAAAATAAATTCCCAGCGCTAAAAAAAAGTGCTAGCTAATAAAGCTGTACACGTGCGTAAACGCACACACCAGCAAGTCGCCTTTTGGAAATTGCGAGTTTCGGATGTTTGGCACAGACCGCGAGATGCAATGTCATGTATATAATAATAGAAACTTGTTTTACTTATTTACTTGCGCGCCTTTTTGGCAGTGCTGGCAGCCGCTGAGCCCTTGCGCTTGGCAGCGTCTTTTGTAGTGGCAGCGGTTGCAGCGGGCTTCATCGGAGTCGCGCGCTTGGCAGTGACCTTGAAGAAGGAGTCAATGCGCACCTGCTGGCCCTTGCCGACGGCCTTTTCCAGCTTGGCGGCAGCCGAGCGCACGCGCTGCTCATTGAACTCCATCTCGTGCACGAGGAACTGCACCAGGCCCTCGGTATTGGGCTTCTCCCAGACAAAATCGGCCGAACAATCGGACACGTCTGCCTGAGTGAACAACCCGCGAGCACCCTCGAAGGGCCAGTCCTCAGGCACGCCCTTGGCCACCTTGTCAACCTTGATTGTCTCTTCGATGGTCTTGTGTTCGCGAATATACTCGTACCCAGACTTTGGGCCGACACCGCGGATCGAGTCACAGTAGTCGCAGCCTAGCAGGATCCCCATATCGATGAGCTGGTCCAGCGAAAAGTCAAGGCCCTTCAGGACTTCGTCCAGGCGGATCTCCTCAATAGGCAGCTTGCGGGCTGCGGGTGCAGTCAGATTGCGCAGCAGCACGGGTGCGCCAAACAGCAGGGTGTCCATATCCTGCGAGGCCGCCGCCCACACCTTGCCTGCCTTGGCCAGGGCTGCGCACTCAGCCTCAGCTTCGCATGGCGCCGTCGTGTGTGGAATACCCATGAGCGTGAGCAACCGCTTGGCCTGCTCGTTGATCTCGGGTGTCACCTTTGTCAACCGCTTCATCTGCTTAAGCATCTCGTCAGCGTTGCCCTCCTCCTCGGCAACCTTCAAACTCTCCTGTGCCAAATCCCTTTTCTCCTTTCGCTTGGCCAGCTCCCCACCCTTCATTGTTGGTGGCTTTCCGTCAAACACGTATAAGGGTTTCAAGCCTGTCTCCACCATGTTGACTGTGCGGTATAAAAGTCCGATCAAGTGACTTGTTGTGCTGCCGTCCGCTGTTGTCAGGTTCTGACCCTCATTACGCACAGCGACAAGGAACTGGTAGAGCGACGTCGACGCATCAATCGCCACCTTGCGCCCCACGAGATGCTTCATTTCAACCGAGCGGAGCGCCAGCGGTGCACGGTCGGCAATAACCTGCTTGAGTCCTTTGATTCCCATGGCTGAATTTGAAGTTTGGAGAAAAGAAATACAAAATAATTACCTGTGAAAAGAAGAAGAAAGGAAATACACAATTGCGAAAAGGCAAGAACGCGATTTGAACGCGCAAAAAAGAAAAGTTTTCTCGTCAATAAAAATAACATCAAAAAATGTAATGATGAGAGTGGGATTTGAACCCACGCCTCCGGAGAGACCGCGGCCTTAACGCGGCGCCTTAGACCAACTCGGCCATCTCACCAATGCTTAGTGAACTAACTCACTCGCTGATTTTACATTATCTAAAAAAGTATACGATCTAATAAAAACAAAATTATAAAATTATATACTCCAAGCACAGAATACTGCTAATTAGAATAATTATTACAATGTGTAAAATCGATTTGACAATAAACCAGTGCAAGCAAGATTTTGTCTATGGTTGTTGCAGGTAAATAAACAAGCGTATTATCGAATATGATTACTATTAGTTTGACTGTCGAAATGACTAGTAAAAGTATATATATCCATGTCTTGTATTTCAAAATGTATAGCAATGTTTTCAGCAGCCCAGTAGCACTGCTACTCATTATACACGCTTTACAAGCTAAGCTGACTTGACTGTAGTTTAAGCCTTGTTTCTCTATTGTCTTGAAAAATACTGAAAAATAAATTGTTAGATACTGCTTCAGGATTATTGAATTTATTGACAAGCATAAAAAAGGTGAGCCTTCAACTTTTATAACCGTAAATGTAATGTATTGAATTAATAAACCAAATTACACTAAAAACATGCCTATTTTTCTATCTGACCTTAATTTTATGGCTTGGGTAAAGCTGAATCTACACTTATAAACCTAGGCTTTTTATTTACCGCTTTTCTGACTTTTACAGGTTTTACAACTATTTCGTCTGGTGGAATACATAATATTGAGGGTGCTGCAAATAAACACAACTTGTGTATAATATTTACCCCCTGATCCTTTAAATGGTTTAAAAGGGTCTATCAAACCTTGAAAAATGACAAAATCGTTTATATCATAGTCATAGAGTCCAATTTGATATATTTTCCCACAGCCTCCAGGCACTCTATTAAAAATTATTTTTATTACCACTCCATGCATGTAGTCATTGTAGAATCTAACTATAAAATATTATTTTTATTAGATGTTTTTTCATTTGTCGCTCAGTAACATATGCGCACCAGAAGTTCAATAAGGTCAATATCTAGTTTGACTGTATTTGTAACTGTAATTTGTAACTTGAAAAATATATGCACTGTATAACCTTTGTTTGGATCAATATTTAAAGTTGGCATTGTTGCACAGACTGAAGACATGGAAGTGGATGTTGAGGTTGAGAATCGCAAAACAAGTTTCCATCTGCATGGCGATTGATAGGGTACTAATTGGATCATGCAGGTGTAAATTAGGGAGGCATTACATTGATGCCCAGATATGCCCCCCATTTTGCAATGCACACGCGTGAGTGCACACACACGAAAACCACAACACTGACTTGCCAAGATACTGGTCTGCTCGCAGAAAAACCAGTTCTTGCCAACGGAGTGCACAATTGGCAATGTGCACAACAAAGGCGACAAGGCATATAGACGAGGCCGGCGCTAGTAGTATTTTAGAAACATTAGCAATAGACCTCTTTATGAAATCACCCCTACTTTTCTAACACTAGACTAATGCTTCTCACACCCCCTCTTACATAACAGCATAGTTATAGTGCCTTTTATATTTGTGTACCTCAGCACATATTTTTATTTGTCTGTCTTTGTCACAATATTTTGTTACAATATCTTCAAGTAAACCGCCGAGTCTCGAGCTTAAAGAAACACGCAACGTACTTTTGTCCGATTCTTTCTTTTCGCCCAAAATATTAGTAACATTAAAAAAACCACTTGATTACCGTCCGACATTTTGTTAAAATTTTAAAAAAATAAGTTGAAGCAAGCAATATAAAAACACCGCTTAAAGAGTAATAGCAAACCTAAATAGCAAGGAAAAAGAGAAAAAATTGATATTGTTGCAAAAAAATAGCTCCTAAAAATAGTTCAATTGATTAATGGCCAATTCCCTATTTTTTGGACATTTTTTATAAAAAAGCCGAGATTTAATAAAAGAAATTGCAGCGGCTGTAAAAAGGGTATTAATACAAAACAAAGCCAGGTAATAGCTTGGCAAGCAAAAATCGGACTAGATAGCTAATTTTTTTAATTATTGCAATGAATGTAAGATTTATTATTGCAAAAGTTTGTTAGCATCCACACATTTACAGACGCCTTTTTGACTATGATTATTTCCCTGAAAAGTATAATAAAAATAACTTATAATTGCCGTTTATTGGCTAGATACATTTGTATCTGTATAAAAAAGCAAAAAAACAAAATTGAGGAAACACTATCAAGTCTTTTGAACTTTCGTCAGCTGAACTTAAAGAATTAAACACAATGCTACAGCCACTTTTACTCAGTAGTGTATATATTTGTTAACCTGAAATCTTTATTGTTTAAGCTTGTTACCATTATGTTTTTGGGTTGTCAATTATATGGTGTATCACAATTATTCACAGTTAGTTTGTACAGTGTACATTTTATTGTCCCCATGGTTTAAATGGTTCTATTTTTATTATCCCTGCCTCTTTAACTTGATTATATTTTAATCAATACTGCTTATATCTACTAATATTTGTTTTTTTGCTAAATATTGAATGGCATATAAAATATTGGGCAAATATAAGCCATATGCTAAGCCACTTTGAACAGGCATCATATTGAAATATACAATTGGAAAATAGTTATTTTTGAATCACTCTCGGCCATTCGTTCCAAAATGGCTGGCAGCAAATTCCCTGGCAGTATCCAAAACAGCTCTCGGAATGCCCGCAATCTGGGCAACATAAAATGCATGTGACTTTGTGCAAACGCCCTCCCTAACCTTATGCAAAAACGCAAAACCGCCCTCATTATCCTCATAAATAGCAGTATGCAGCGGCACGAGGTTTTTCAAAGTTGGCACGACATGAGGAATCAGCTCATGGTAATGTGTGGCAAACACAGCTTTGCACTGCACCACATCATGGAGGTATTTCAAAGTGGCGTAGGCAATTGACACGCCATCCGCAGTGGAAGTACCACGGCCGATTTCGTCCAGAATAACCAGGGACCGAGGGGTCGCATGGCGGAGGATCTCTGCAGCCTCAGTCATCTCCACCATAAAGGTGGACTGGTCCAGGGCGAGGTTATCATGGGCACCGATGCGCGAGTATATTGCATCTAGGATATGCAGCTGGGCAAGGTCCGCAGGCACAAAGGAGCCGATCTGCGCCATGATGGATACGAGGGCGATTTGCCGTAGGTACGTAGACTTACCGCCCATATTAGGGCCCGTCAGCAGCAGCACGCGGGTATCAGCCTCGAATCGACAGTCATTGGAAACGTACTGCCGGTTGCTGTCCAGCAGCTGCGACTCCACCACTGGGTGCCTGCCATTGGTGACCACATGCGACTCCATGGGGCCAACAAACCGCGGCCGCACATACTGCCTGGCCGAAGCCAGCTCAGCCATGCATATCGAGCAATCCAGGTCCGCGAGCACCTTGCTGTTGGTCCGGATCACGAAGCTCGCCCGCAGCACCTCGTCCCTCAACTCCTCGAACACGCGCATCTCCTCCGCCTGTACGCGGGTCCGCAACATGTCGATTTCCGAAAGCAAGTAGGTCCACCGCTGGTTCTCAAAGCGCACCTTGCTCTTCAGCGACTGGATCATACGGAACTCCGCGTTGGCCTGGAGTTTCTCAGAGTCGCGCTTGGACACTTCGATAAAGTGGCCGAGGTGCGATGCGGTGTCGAGCTTAAGCGACGCGCACGTGTATTGGCGCTGCCAGTGCTCCTGCATGGCCTGGCGCTCGGCATCCTTAAGCCGCAGGTCGCGGTGGAGCTGCGTGACGGTGCTGCTGCAGTTGGGCTTGAGGAAGCCGAAGACGCGCACATCGCGGTCGGCGTCGGCGCGGATCTTGCGCTCGATGTCCACGGCCAGCGCGTCCAGCGCCACCATCGCCTGCTCTTTGCGCCCGACCGCGGCCAGGATCTCGGCGCGGCGGCCGGAATCAGCAATGGCCGGCGGGCGGCGCGCGGCAGATTTCCTGGCAGGCGGGCGAGGCGGCGCGTCCAGGTGGGCGCGCAGAAGCGCCTTGATGCGCGCCACCTCCCGCAGCGTCCGTGCGATCTCCAGCAGGTCGTGGGGGCCGCCGCAGTTGAGCGAAAGCTTGTTGACGGCGCGCTCAATGTCGCCGATGCCGTCCAAATGCGCAGCCACGCGGGCCCGAATCCGCTGCGACACGGCGAAGAGCTCGACAAGGTCGAGCCGCGCCTCGACAATCGCCGCGTCGGTGGACGGCGCGGCCAGGCGCTTGGCCAGCAGACGGCCGCCGGCGCTGGTGCGCGTCGAGTCCAGCTCGCCCAGCAGCGATGCTGCCGCCGGGCTGCTGCCGGGAGCCGAGCCGGCGTGCAGCGGCCGCAAAAGCTCCAGCGCCTGGATGGTCGCGGCGCTCATGCGCACGTGGCCCTCTGGCCGGTACTGGCGCGGCGGCTGCAGCGGCGGGAGCAGGCCGAGCTGCGTGGCCTGCACGTAGTTGAGCAGCGCGCGCGCTGCCGCCAGCTCGCCGGTTGCCAGCTCGGCAGCGGCCAGCAGGCCTTCGGCAGACTCGACCAGGCGGAAGGAGACGCCAGGCACTGGCGTGATGGGCGGGCGGCCGGCCGGTGCCTCGGCCTGCGCCTTGGCAAGGAGGCGGCGCAGCGTCGCGTTGGTCTCGTCAACGAGGATCTCCGACGGCCGGATGCGCGCGAGGTCGGCGCTCAGCGTGTCGGACGACGCCGTGCCGGTCATGAAGTCGCCCGTGGCCACGTCCAGCCACGCCAGCCCCAGGTCGAAAGCCACCGGCTCGGGCAACTCAACTGACGACGGGTCGAATGCTGCGGAACCGAATGCCGCCCGCTCTGCGTGCGCAGCATCCACAGGCGCCACGCACAGAATGTAGTTGTGCACGCGCGTGGTGGCCACGCACTGGTCGTCGATCAGCGTGCCGGGGGTGACGACCCGTGTGACCCTGCGCGTAAACGACCGCCGCATGGGCTCTTGGAACTGCTCGCACAGCGCAACGCTCATTCCGTGGCGGCTCACGAGGATCTCGAGGTACCGCAGGAGCGAGCGTGCAGGGAACCCTGTGAACCGAACCGAGCCGTTGCGGAACTTCTTGTCGACCACCTGCAGCCCCAGAATGTGCCCGCCTACGGAGTCGGCCTGGTCCATGTACAGCTCGTAAAAGTCGCCGACGCGCACGAGAAGAACGCACTGCGGGTGCTTTTGCCGGCACTCGCGCACTGTCTGGAGCACGCTGCTGGTGCTGATCGTCCTGTCCAGCAGCAAGGCCGACTCAGCCGACTCAGCCGAAGAGGCTGTGTCGCTGGTGGTGGCCCGCGTCTGGGTGTGCTGCCAGGGTTGCCTCTGCGCACCCGGCGCTGCCTGTGATAATGCTGGCTGGATCAGCGCCCTAGCGGTGGGTGCTGGGCCGGGCGTGCTGAGTGTTGCTCGGTGCGTTGTGTGTACGTGTAGAAAACGGTACAGCGCTGCTAGCCGTTTGTATCTGCTGCCGTTGCCCAGAACCATTTTGCTCAGAGACCTGCTGTGAGCTCGTCCAAATTCGAACGTAAAAATACAACTTGAAAAAACAAAGAGGGTAGTAAAGGTGACGAAGTCCAGCTCTCACTTTGAAAGAAAAATTAATGATTAATATATGCGCTTACTAACCTTCAAAGATCGGGTAAGCTGTCTTTCTCACTCTTTCTCTTCTGCCAAAATATGTTCACTTTATTTGATCAACTTGATTGATCGATTGATTCAACCGGGTTTTCTAAATATCCATCTCGCATGCAGTCCTGCCGATTCCTGCCAGATAACAAACATAAAAACCGAAGCTGAAGCTGTGACTCACGCTATAAATAAATAGCCCGATTCGCGTGGCTCAAACAGGCAAAGCAAAAAAAATAGAAAATAAACCATGTGAATCATTTTTATTTTCACAATAGTATAGAATTCAAAAAAAATGTAATTGAAAAAATAGCGCGGGAAAATTTCACAAGCAACCCATTGGACAATGAACACGAACAGAGCCGCTAATGACCAACCTCAAATTTCTGCTTTTAGAAAGTCCTGTTCACTGATAACAATAATGATAATGACAATGACAATGACAATGACAATTACATACAAGCCTAGCCTCTATCCAAAGAGAGAAAATGAATCGCATAAATACTGAAAGCTCTTTTTTCTTTTTCTTCTTTCTTTTTGAAACGTCTCTCATATCTTTTCTCTCGAAAAAAATTTGATTTTTCTCTTTCTCTTCTTTTTTTGTATTAATCAATTTTTATTTTATTTCTTCAAGCTTTTTTCTTCAACCATGTGTGGAATTTTCACCGTCTACAACTACTACGGCGATGTCGGAGAGTTCCGTCAACGCGCCCTTGATCTGTCCAAGCGGTAAGTGTCTTGGTCTTGACCTTTAACATACAAAACCACTATCTGTTATTACATTTTTGTTATCCAGCAAAAAATAATAAAGACTGCTTGTAAACTAAAAAATAATTTGGCAAATATCCTTTTTATCTTTAGCATCCGTCACCGTGGTCCGGATTGGTCTGGGTGCATTGTCGCCGACAACAGCATCATGTGCCACGAGCGTCTGGCCATCGTTGGTATTGATTCTGGAGCTCAGCCCCTGACTAACGACGATGAGTCTCTCATTCTGACCGTCAACGGCGAGATCTACAACCACAAGAAGCTCGAGACTGAGCTTAAGAACCCGACAAAGTTCAAGACTCACTCTGACTGCGAGGTTATCATGCACATGGTAAGTAATTGCTCATTGACTTTTCTTTTTCATTTCAATTTGCCTGATCATTATTGCGGATTTTATCGCCGCAATCTGTGACTCTTTATAGGCACACTTGCCTTTTTTATTGTTGTTTTCAAGATCGACAAGGTATATCCATTTAAAACCGGTTTTCTGTTGCGATTTGCTAATCATCCCAGTTGACTCTTATCCCCCCACCAAAAAAATTCATTTTATTGCATAGTACAACGAGATCGGTACCGATGTCTGCGGAAAGCTCGACGGCATGTTCTCGTGGGCTCTGCTCGACCGGCGCTCGGACAAGTCGCGCCTTGTTGCCGCTCGCGACCCCATCGGCATCACCACCCTGTATGTTGGTCGGATCAGCGCACACCCCGGAACCGTTTTCATTGCGTCCGAGCTCAAGTCACTCAACGAGGAGTGCGACCAGATCGATGAGTTCCCTCCGGGTCACTACTTTGACTCGAACGACGGTCAGTTCCACCGCTACTTCAACCCTGATTGGTGGAACCCCCAGCGCATTGCGACCAACCCTGTCAACTACCGCCAACTGCGCGAGTCGCTGACTGCCGCCGTGCGCAAGCGCCTTATGACTGAGGTGCCCTACGGCGTTCTGCTGTCCGGTGGGCTTGACTCCAGCCTGATCTCCAGCATTGCCGTGCGCGAGTCCCACCGCATCTCCGCCCAGGCCCAGTCTGATGCCGAGGACATCGATACGCGTGGTGCCAGGTACTACCCCCGCATGCACTCGTTCTCGGTGGGTCTCCCGGGTGCGCCCGATCTGATTGCCGCGCGCAAGGTGGCCAAATTCCTCAAGACCGCTCACCACGAGTTCACGTACACCATTCAGGAGGGTCTGGACGCTGTCGCCGATGTCATTTACCATCTGGAGACCTACGACGTCACCACCATTCGTGCCTCGACCCCCATGTACCTGATGTCGCGCAAGATCAAGTCTACCGGCGTCAAGATGGTTCTGTCCGGCGAGGGTGCCGATGAGGTTTTCGGCGGATACCTGTACTTCCACTACGCGCCCAACGCCGACGACTTCCACTCGGAAACTGTCAGCCGCGTGCACAACCTGCACACCAGCGATTGCCTGCGTGCCAACAAGTCGACCATGGCATGGGGTCTCGAGGCGCGTGTTCCTTTCCTTGATAAGGAGTTCCTGGAGGTGGCCATGAATGTGCGTGCCGAGGACAAGCTGTGCTCCAAGGATATCATGGAGAAGGCGATTATTCGCCGGGCCTTCGATGTTGATTTTGCCGATGCCGGTTTTACCGAGGAGGAGCTCGCTCAGGGACCCTATCTGCCGCGCGATGTGCTGTGGCGCCAGAAGGAGCAGTTCAGTGATGGTGTCGGGTATGCATGGATTGATTCCTTGAAGGATTGGGCAGAGAGCAGAGTTTCGGATGAGGCTCTGGCGAGTGCCAAGGAAAGGTTCCCTTATGATACCCCGCAGACCAAGGAGGCTTACCATTATCGCGAATTATTTGAGCAGAAGTTCCCCCAGAAGGCTTGCTTGACCTCTGTTGTTAGATGGGTTCCCCGCACTGACTGGGGATGCAGCGCTGATCCCAGTGGTCGTGCTCAGAAGATCCACGATAAGGCATACTAATAATATATAATTTTGTTTTGGTTTATTTTTACATTAAAAATATTTATTATACATGATTCTCATGAATAAATATCACCACTTTTTAGCACAGTAACTTAGTGCGAACCTTATTATAAAAACAATAAAACACAAGCTACATAGCGAGTTGTTCACAATAACTCCCCTTGCATTGGATGGCGGCGCTGCTTAAATGGCCATTGAGGAGACATTGGTGCTGATGTCCGAGCTTGGGAGTGTGCGTTATGCGTGGTAATTAAGGCGGCTGTCCTGGACTAAAGCGTTGCAAAACGTAAGCGTTCCGGTGAGCTCTTTTTTGCACGGATCAAACTGGAACCACTGGCACGGTACCCGTGTCCAGTGGTCCTTGAATGTGTGGACAGCCTTGAGATGTGAAGTAGAGCAGTGAAATTCGTGTACGATGCGGCTACATTACTAAGGTGAATTACACCACCACACTGGTCTGCCAAACATCTGTCGATCTTTACCACAGAACCCAACTAAAAGGTGAAGGCAAAAAAAGACTGATCCACTTTGCTGCGCAAAAAAAAAGTGCAGAAAGGAAAAACAAGATCATAGGCGTGGTGCCACGGATATAAAAACCTCACCATGTCATCACCATGTCATCACCGTTCAATCCCCTTTCTAATTTCATTTTTTAAATGTACTCCCCCTCTTTACATTAAACCTTTTACTATCAACCATCATTCTTGTTTATCTACCTCAATATGAGCACGCTTTCGACATTCCAAACTCTGCCCTGGCATATTATCCAGTCAGTTGTTGATTTTCATATTAACACTATTAGCGATAGCCACAATGCTGACAAAACTCTCGCATCAGCTATTCTCCACAGCTGCCACAATTGGCGCTCCATTTTTATAATTAAAACCTGCAGTGTTGTCCAGTTAGACATTAAAAAAACTGCCCTTTCATTTTCATTTCCCAATTGGCTCAAAGCCCTCAACCAGCCCAATATTATGGCAGGCCGTTTTGCAAAGGCTGTTCATATCAATGTGGATGTGAATATGTTTAATTCAATCACGGATGATCGCGTGCTTATTCAACCCCTGCAGTCACTCCTCGCAAACGTTGTTTTCTCAGCTGCACTCACACTCCGCTTTGCCGCACGCTGTACTTGTACTTATTTGCCTTTCCCTATTGGTATATATGCTGCTGTGCAGAATGTCATTGAAATCTTGCGCAAGGTTAGGCAGATGACACCGATTATCCAGCAAGTTGACATATCATGGCCCAACCTTTTCTATCGGTATACCAGCGAGCAGGCTAGCACAAACTTTCGTCAGATAATAGAGAAGATGTATCGGGGAGTGAACGGGGTTTCCTTTGAAATTAACCACTGCACACGTTTTATTCCTCATTTTGTGCCTGCTGATCTATCAGGCACGAGTAATCTGGCGTTTGGCGAGATTAGAAATCGGATGTGGGCTATCGAATCCATTCAGCGCAATGCGGGGTCATTGAAAACCCTTTCTTTGACGCCTATGGATATGGAGACGGCAACCGCGCTGTTACGCAACGCCCATGGAGGACCTGTTGTTTATCAATGCTTGGAGTCTTTTGAGATTATAAGCAGCAGCGCAGACCATCGATACGACTGTCTACTTTCCCGCACTCAAATCATGCAAAATTCGTGGCCATTATCTGTTCGTCGACGATGCTCTGTTTAGAGGCAACAGCAGCACGCTAGAGAGACTGGATATCTACATAACCACAAATTTTATTGACATTGCAGACAAATTCTGCATTTTTATAGCCAGCCGATTTACAAACCTGCAGTCTATTTGCCTAACACTTGTCGATTCATCCTTGGTTTCCAGTCAGCAGCGGGGAACAAGGTTTCAGGAGTTTATTCTTTAGGCTTTACCAGCACTTGGCGCTTCAGCTCGAATCCACACATTCAGACTTTCTGAAGGCGTGGACAAGGATACAGCGTTGAAGAGTATACAGGAACTCTCAGCATTGAACCGTCTGCGGGTCATAGAGATTCCTACGGTTTCGCTGGAGTTTGAGGATGTTATCACGGTTATGCGACACGCGCCTTGTCTTCAAAAACTCGGTTACATGCCGGCAAGAGCTGCACCCAGTATTGACAGAGTAAGTGGCAACAAGATCTGGCAGCATGTTGATAGCATGGGCGGTACATTTGGCAGGCATTTCCGTTGCTTGACGTTTGAATGCAGAGTTGGAATGTCAATGCATAGAACAAAAGCTATTGTGCTTATTGCAATTGGTTGTCTGCAATCTATACGAGTGAAACTCGATTTACATGACAAAATTCAGTTCAACAAGCACATCGATCAGTTGGCGGGCTACAAATATTTATCCAAGTTTGCAGATCGCATCAAGTCATCAGCAGTTTAGTTTTGCAAATAATATTCAATTCATTTACTTTTTATAATTGATAAAAATAAAAAAAATGCTTGCAAGCGGTTGTTCAAAAAATAAAATAACATTTAAGCAATGAATCATACATACAAAAGAGTGCGGTTTAATCAGCTGTGCAATAAGTAATGCAAAAGAAAGAAAGCTAACAGTAGTAAAGGCAAGCTTTAGTACGTGTGACAATTAAAATTTACGTTAATTCTGAAATTTGAATTACACTGATTGCCAAGAAAATGACTGTTCCTTTGTAAGAACGCTGACAAAAAAACCTTTTTCGCTGCCTCTTTGTTAAATAAAAAGTGGGTCCTTTACTTGTACGCTTTCCAGAGTAACACATTTTTCTTGGCAAATATTATTTTTACTTTTTATTATGCGAGCATCAAACAAAAGTTTGTATATATATAAATGAGCAGGAAGGAATGATTCAATTTATGTTTTCCTCCATCTTTATTCTGCAATTTTTATTCTTTTAAAAACATTTTAATTATACATTATTTTCATCATGGTTAGCAGCACTTTTTTGTTTACGGGGTCTTGACACTGCTTAACCTGTGGGCCGCGTTTCTCTACTTTGCGTCGAAAAACGCTGCTAATGATGTCATTTCCAGAGCTCAGCTTAACAAGATGAATACAACGACTGCACTAACCGCCGAGGAGTACACATTCTATGGCATAGTTTGGGGCAGCGCCCTATTCACTATAGGTGCTATTTTTGGCATTTGTCTTACCAATATTAAAAGTAACACAGACGTTGTTTGCGGATCAAACGAAGGCAAGCTTGAACTTTGTGCCTAGTTTAATGAGGTTTGCTTTTTTTATAAATATTTTTGTTTATTATTGTAAAAATATAAAATCATTTATTATCTAAACATGCTGGAAGTAATGTTGCGCAGCCCGAGGACATGGAAGTGAATTATGAGGTTGAGAGTCTTAAAACATATTTCCATCCGCATGCTGATAGATCGAATATGGACTAGATCATGGTCAATCAAATAAGGTGCCAATATTGTCATCCAGACACACTGTCCGTTTTGCAATGCACACGTGCGAGCGCACATATGCAAAAACCACAACATTGAGTTCCTGATACCGGTCTACTCACAGAAAAACCAGTTCTCGCCAGCCGAGTCCACAACTGGCGAAGTGCATAACAAAGGCGACAAGATACATATATAAGACGAGACGGGCCCTAGTTCTACTTTTGATTCCCTTGATAATAAAAACTATAACAAAACCCAAACATACTTTTAACACCAGGCAACTAGTGCTCCACTCAAATCACAACAACTTCATGAGAGCAGCACCGGATTCATCCCCGCTCTCTTCGCCTAATCCACTAGCGGTATTATCATCGACAAGATTGAAAAGATACTCGATAATTGAATTGACAATCTCACGAGGGAGAGTTTAAAGTTGGGACAATTTGTAATTCATTTTCTAGAGAAGAAAATTAAATGGACAAAAGAAAAGAACAATGTCTTGTCAGCAGAAACTGCAACCGCCTTTGATTGTTTTGTTTACAATGCACTCTGCGCATTGAACTTTCTGCGTTGCGCAGTAAAACACACTACATTTGAAGTTAAGCATTCACAACAAAAATTATAAACTCAGCAGTAGTGTAGCAAGTCTGGTACCCTAAAAAATTCATGAACCTTTTTGATTTCAAAACTTTGTGGGCACTGCACATCATTTCCGTTTAGTTGGAGCTGGTCATACTTTACTATTTTACCAAAAGTAGCTAATCAGTTGTAAAAGTAAGTACTGGCGCATTGCAAAAAGACTATATGCGATTTTACCAATCCAAAGGCTATCCACTTGAATGCGTGTATTCTAGTAGTGTTGCATCAGGGAACCAGCAAGCGACAGCGGTCAGATGGATGTTAACGGCAATTACCACAATACTGTGGCTCTCGCAATCAGCGTTCGCAATTGAATGCGAAGGATATCATTGCAAGGGTCATTGATTCTTGGCAGCGTCAAATATGCACAAAGCAATTTCCGTCATGCACACACTTGTAATTGTGTCAACGATGGCAAACATGCCACCCTTTCTTACAGCAGAAACATGACAAAACACAGTAATAGTAGAAGTAATTTCTCTACTTCCCAACATATTTTTAATTGACATATCTCATTTTCAGTGTATAAACAGAAATTAGAGCAATTATCGAGGTTATATTTTTTCTCGGCTTTTACTTATGTTGATTTTAATAAATTTGTTATCCTGCTCAAAATTGGGTGTTGAGAACTTTTGCCAGCCTCTGCGCATGTTTGCGCGAAAACTCTTCGTGATCTCGACGCAATCTGGCCTCAAACTCTTGGTTTCTCTTGTTCATTTCGTCCATATACTGCATGCGCTTCACTTCTGCCGGATCCCTCATATTCCTGATTCTGTCCAACACCTCTTCTCCGCATGCTCGTGCCTCCCCCACACTATCTAGTGCCCCGTGCCGTGCACATTCGTGTATCAAAATGTTGTCATTTGCTGTTTCTCGATTACGTTCAAGTTTTTCTTGTGTTTTGCGCAGCAATTCCCCTGTGGCAGATACCTGCGCCTGGGTGGTATGCTCCAGCGCATCCAGTATAAGAAGCTCTCTGCTGGCAGCTTGGGCACGCTGGCCGATGTTGCCTGTGAGTGAGATTAGGATTTCTGATGACGTATTGACAAACCTTTCGGGTGCCGAAGCACCATCTGGCGGCGTTCTGGTGTTCATTAATAGTGTGGGGCTTTTAAATATATATATAAATCGAGGATATGCGCAATGTCAAGATCAGCATAGCAGCAACAAAAAAGATGACAAAAGTTGTGCAGCATTTTCTAATTGAATATGTTGTGTGCTGGATTGTGGGCAAACTGACCAAACCAGTGGATTCCAGCCATTTAAAGTTAAACAAATGTAACCCAACACATAACCGTTACTGTTACCATTTGTAGCTTCCAAAGATCAAAATCATAACAACAAAAAATGAAATAAAATAAGAATGTATGAAAGATAAAGTAAAGAAAAAGTGAAACAAAAAAGACAGTGTGTGGCAAAGTGAAAAAATAACGAAAATAATCATTTTCGGTTATATTGGAACGGCTGCCGACCAGACGTGGTCGCCGGATTAGATGCATTTCCCGCAGGCTTCCACTTGAACTCAGCCATGATCGGGATGTGATCCGACGGAATATTGTAGTTGGGGAAGCCTACACTCTGACGCATCCACTCCTCGTCAATCTCGCCAAGCAACCCCGTCGGGACAAGCGTTCCGACAGAGTACCAGATATAGTCGATGGTGCCGTTGAATTTCGGTGTGTAGTTGGTGGATGGCAACTCGCCGATACTCGCGTAGGCCGATTTAAGTCCGAATGGATGCCGCAGTCCGTTGCGTTTATAGTCTGCATATGGCTCCAGGCGCTCCAAGTCCTCGTGTTCCTTTTCCAGCCGCCCGCGCGACAAAAACTCGTATAGACCAGAGTCGGGCTTAGAGTTGAAATCGCCGCAAATAATCGAAGAGATCTTTTGGAACTGCTTCTGCTGCTGCTGCAACTGAATCTGCATCCGGTGAGATTCAGAGCCCTCGCTGCTACCGACATTCACGGAGCCCGTAGACGAAGCCGACATGCCGCCGTACTTCTTTGCCAGCATGGCCAACTCCTCAGTGAGCATTGTGGTCTGGATCATCTTGACATCTGTGAACTCGGGATCCCAGTGGACGTGCGCGTTGGCGACAAACAGCGTGGGCTCATTCTCGAGCTTCTTGTACTTGAGCACGGCAAAGCCAACGATGTTGTCCTTGGTCATGAAGCGGTTAAAGAAGTCATCGCACTTGCGGAAGTCGTTTCTGCTTAACGCACTCTGCTGGAACTCAAGCAAGTGCGACGCGACAAACTTGAACTTGTCCGTCTTGTAGAACGTCGCGCAGCCGTCGACTAGCTTGCGCTCACTCTCGCTCATCGTGCGCGCGCGCGACTTCGTCCAGAACACGCCCTCATAGCCCAGGTCCTTGAGCCTCGATTTGAAGAACACATCAAACTGGCTGGCCTCAACTTCTTGCAGGCAAATGACGTCGGGCTCATAGTCAATGATCTCGTTAATGATGATCTCACGCCGATTCTCCCACGCCAGCACCCATGCCGGGCAGTAGCTGTACATTTGCGGGGTCGCGTACTTGGGGCACAGCACGTTGTAGCTCATCACCGTGATCGCATCGGGGTTTTGCACCTTTGCATTCTTGTCCAATGAGATCCACTGGCGCTCAGGCGGTGGGGTCGGGGCCGGTCCGTTCTCTCGCAAGTACTCGATCAGCGCGCGCGTGCCTTCCTTCTGCAAAAGTCCCTTGAGATCCTCCTGTAGCGGGTTGCCCTCGAGGCCCAGCGATTCCAGCTGGTACAGCGTCCCCAGCTCGTAGGGCAGATCGGAAATGCGATTGTCAAATAGAAGCAGCTCCTTGAGCTGGCAGCAAAGGCCGAGCTCTGGCGGAATGATGCTGATGGCGTTCCCCGACGCGTCAAGTTCTACGAGATTGCGCAGCTCGGATATGGCCACTGGCAGATGGGTGAGCTGGTTGTGGTTAATGTAAAGCTTGGTCATAAATGTGTAGCGGAACAGCGGAGGCGAGAGCACGCGCAGGTTCATGCCGCCCAAATCGAGCTCAGTCCAACGCGACGCCCCCTTTGCCCCGGCCTGCTGCTGGCTCTGGCTTGCGGAAGTCGCGCCAGCCGATGCTCCCCCGGCACCCGGTGTCCTCCGGTCGTTTGCAGATCCGATCGACACGCTCTTTGCCCGCGTGCTCGGCGGTCTGATAATAACGGGCGTCGAGTTATGGCCGTTCAGGTGGCCCAGCGGAGTTGTCGAACGTCCGCTCACAAAGTCTGCGTAGTTGCTCACCGGAGTGCCGGCCACCAGGTGCGAGTTGTCAAAGGAGCTGCCCCCGAGATAGTTGCCCTGCTGCCGCTGCTGCGCCATGGCTGCGCGCGCGTGGTGGTGCGGGGTGGCTGCTGCGCGAGACCTCTGATACACCATGATTTGCTGCTGGTGGTACTGGCTGCTGGGAATCACGGGCGTCGGGGCCACCTGCATTGGGCCGTTTATAACCGATGGCGACGACATCATCGGGTTAACCACGCCTCCTTGCGCTTGGGCGGCCGCTGCCGCCGCCTGGGCAGCAGACATGCCCGAGGCCACATCTGTGCCCGAGTACATCGAGTGCGCTTGTCCCATGTTGCCCATCATTCCCGCACCGTTGACCATCATCGCCGAAGGCATGCCGCCGCCCATGTTTCCCATCGCAAGCTCGTTATGGCCCATTGCACCTGCCAATCCGACCAAATGAGCATTACTGCCGCCCATAGACGCCGAGATATAATGGCCTATGTGGTTACTGCACGTCAAGTGATAAATAAGTTTAAAGCAAAACAAACGACCGTGTAGTTAGCAATGGTGAATAACAACAATAAACACCAAATCAGAAGGCATTTCTGGCATCAAAACATAAAATTCAACCAATGCGCTCATCTCAAATTGAGAATCGGCTGTAAAAATGCTGCTGCTGTTGCTGCCGCTGCTGCAAATTCACCATCGCCGGGCGTATTGTGCCGTTGTTTATATTCCTCACAACTTTATTCTAGAGCACAATACAAAAAAGAAGGTTACCTGTAGCATCGCCCTGAGATGTAGCACTCATTCCTTGTCTCACATGCTGTGGCAACTGCTGGCCCGGGGTCTGGCCCTGTTGCAAGTACATTAGCAAGAAAGAGACTGCTCTCGTTGATTTGTTTTATTCACTCAAGAAAAAACCTGAATGCTTAAAAAAAAGTGAGTCCAAAGTTACGAGAAACGAGCTCTGAAAATAAAAAACTAGGGCGATTAGTAGTACTTTTTTTGAAAAGAAAATTGAATGTTGAATAAATAAATAAAAGCACGATAAAAGAAACGTGAAGAGAAGCAATTTGCAGTCTCGCGTAATAAATAAAGTAAAAAAAGAAACGAATTTTGAAAGGCCAATTTCAAAGAGAGTAGGATAAAAAAGAGAGAGAAATCCAAATATGCTTTTGGGTTGGTCGGGGCAAAGGGCAAAATTAAAAAGGTCAAAAGAGTGCCAATAAAATATAATATATTCACATGACTTTTTTCTTTATAATTGATTGCGTACTTATTTTATGTGTTGCTTAATGGCGTATGATCAAGCTGTGCATACCACACCGCACTGCACTGCACCCCACGACGCGGAATAATATGACGTGTAAATAACAACTGCAGCAACATATTGCTGGGGATTTGCGAGTTGCAATGTATAATAATGGTGCCGGATCAGACTTCATTAATCGAACTTTGACCACTTATTTTTTTTACGAAAAATTCAATAGTTGATTAGTACAAGCACGGATAATTGCACTGTTGCAATAACCCGTCTCTGTCGGATTTCGCGTTGAATATAAAAAAGAAAACTGACAAATGCGTGTGTTTTGCAATTGTGTTTATATTTAAACATCCTTCTTGTTATAAACAGCAACATCTCATACCACATATTCTGCCCCCACTTTCAACGACCAGACAAAATAAAAACAATTCAAAATACAATGTGTCCAAGCCAACATGTAACCAGCTCGCTTCGTGGCAGCTCTAGACATCGGTCTCGCCAAGACCCCAATAGCCCTAGAAACTATTCACCGCCACCGCGCTACGAACGAAGCGACATCCATGAAATACAGTGCCCAAATTGCGAGACTATGCAAGGGTGCAATTATCGTTCTCTGCAAAACAGAGCGTTCTTTGTTAGCTGCACTCCTCCCGACCGCCCCATGGGCCAAGGCCCCTCCAGCTGCGGATCGTCTCCCTTAGTATCATCTCCCTACAGTTCTATTGGATGTTCTCCGAGCTACATAACTCATATTGCTGCTGAGCCTGCAATTCAAAGAGAAGTGTTTGAATACCATAGCCCTACACCACAGCCGCATCCATTTCCATCTCCATCTCCATATCCCCATACACATCCGAACTACACTTTGCCTTTGCGCGATAGGGGTAATACCGTTGGTTTAAGTCGTGCGAGCTTCATGATAGCAGAAAATAGAATGCAAATGCCTGACTGGGATCCCAGCAGCATATTCGACAAGCACGCTACAATCTGCAGCAGCAGTATGTGGAAGGCTTTTCTGAAAATGTGCAATATCTAAAATCAATTTTTTTAATTTCAACCAGCAATTATATCAACGCACCCAATATCCATGTAAAAAAAGAAGGAATTGCAAAAAACAATATATATATATTGACCTTACTTGGTGCGCTTGGCAACCTTGTTAAGGAACGCAGTGAACACCTGTTTGGGCACAAGCGACTCATCAATATTGTTGATCCTATCCTCCAGCTCAGCAATAGCCCTATCCTCGTAAGTCTTGTAGACCTTCTCAATATCCAGCTCCTTGTACAGCTTCTTAACGCGCTGCGCGTGCACAGCCGGGGTCTTGCGGCCATAGTTATCGTTCAGCAGCTTGCGCTGCTTCGGCGTGACGCGATCAAGCGCCTGGACGACCAGCCACGAGCACTTGTTGTCCTCAATATCTGTGCCGATCTTTCCAATGACCGCGGGGTTGCCATAGCAGTCCAGGTAGTCGTCCTGGATCTGGAAGTAGACACCCAGGGGAATCAGAATATCCTTGGCAACCTGGAACACAGGCGACTCCGCTGGCGTCCCGGTCATCAGCAGAGCCAGGGCAACGGGGAGGTAGAACGAGTAGTAAGAGGTCTTGTATTCCACAATATACCTGTGCTTCTCAATAGAGAAGCGGTCCAGGTTGACGTCGTTCTCGGGGGCAGTCAGCAGGTCGACCATCTGGCCGAGCTCCGTCTGGTAGGAAGTCTCATGCAACAGCTCAATAATATCAATGTAGTAGGGCTCCGAGCGGAAGTACTTTTTGAGCAACCGGTAGATGCACGACTCCAGGATGAATGAGTCGTTGATGGCAACAATACCGACTTCGGGCTTGCGGTACCAGGCGGGCTGTCCACGGCGCGTGGGCGACTCATCCATGATATCGTCGGCGACGAGGAAGAAGGCCTGCAGCCATTCGACTGCCCAGCCGAGAACCATGGCTTTCTCGTTGATGGCCGCTGGGAGCTCGGTCTCTTTGCGCACGATCTTCACAGTGTCGACTACGGAGAGGCCGCGGTTCATCTTGCCGCCGAGCACGTTGTACTCGATCATGTACTTGATGCGGGCGATCATCTCGGGGGAGGCGCCGAAGGCCGGGAGCTCGGAAAGAACATCCTCTGTGAGCTGGGGGAAGAAGTCGACAAACTCTTTGTGGGTGGTGGCCATTATTGAAGGTGAATTTGAAATTAGATGGCTAGATTGAATTTTAAATAGGAGAAAGGAAAGGAGACAAAGAAGAGCAGATAAACCGCTGGACCACCTGAGTTGCTGGAAAGCCATGCAAAATGGATTAGGTTTTCTATATTTTATTTTATTCTAGTCAGTTGGTTAAGGAAACAAAAAATAAAAAGTGGGGATGGACGTTTTCAATTTAGGATTTGCAGTTTTTTGTGGCCAGTTGGAAACGCAGTTTGTTTGCTTTTTAGCAATTTCTAAATACTGTTTTTACTCTAAACATCCATTCAAGGATGTTGCAGTAAGTTTGTGAGGGCATTGTGTACAGAGGGCTGTGCATTGGTTGTTGTGAGCGGGTCGGCTAAACGGAACAGGGTTGGCAAGTCCAAAGTTCTGACCGCGTTATCCTCTTTTTATTTTAAAAATCCAATGACAATAAATAAAAAGAAAAGTGTAAGGCCGAATTTGGATTTACATTTTTTTGATTCGTATTTTAAAATAAAATAAACAAAAAAACTAAAAATGGCTCAAGCACGCCATACCCGCCCGACAAGCAAGCAAACAGTCAAACAAGCAAGAAAAAAGCATGTTCATTCTTTATCTTTCCGTATTTTAAAAACACTTAACTATTTATTATAAGCACAACGATGCCGCAAATACCCTCCCCACAAATAACGCACATATGCTGCATCGGCGCTGGCTACGTGGGTGGACCTACAAGCGCAATAATATCGCAAAACTGCCCCTCAATAAAAGTCACCGTTGTAGACACCGATGCCAAGCGCATATCTGCGTGGAACTCACCCGCCGCCCTGCCCATCTACGAGCCCGGCCTAGAGGCCATCATCCGCAACCAGCTCAACATCAACCTCTTTTTCTCCACGGATATCGACAAGGCCATCGCGGAGTCCCAGCTCATATTTATCGCCGTCAATACGCCGCCCTTGGAAATAATCGATACAGACTGCAGTGGAAGAAGGAGAGGCGCGGGCGCAGACCTGAGTGCTGTGATGGAGTGCGCTCAGAGAATAGCCCGCGTGTCCACGAGCAGCAAGATCATCGTGGAGAAATCCACGGTTCCCTGCGGCACAAGCCACGAGGTCGGCGATATCCTCCAAAAGTATGCTCGGAGCGGAGTCCAGTTCCAAGTTCTGAGTAACCCAGAGTTCCTCAGCGAAGGCACAGCCGTCAGGGACCTCCAACACCCAGACCGCGTAATCATCGGTAGCGCATTGCAAACTGCGTCGGAAGCCCAGGAGCATTTAAAGTACATTTACAAGCATTGGGTTCCTGCGGATCGCATTATAACAATGAGCCAGTGGTCGGCCGAACTGACCAAATTAGCATCCAACGCCCTTCTAGCACAGCGCGTCTCCAGCATAAACTCGCTCAGCGCCCTGTGTGAATCCCTAGGCGCGGACATTAAGGAAGTGGCTCGGGGTTGCGGCGCGGATTCAAGGATCGGCGGTGATTTCCTCCGCGCATCTTTAGGATTCGGCGGCTCATGCTTCCACAAGGACCTGTCCAGCCTCGTGTGGCTTTGCGACTCCCTCAGACTCACACCTGTTGCCGATTACTGGCACCAGGTTCTCCTTATGAATGAATTCCAAACTAGCAGGTTTGCACAGCGGATTTTGTCCACAATTAATGTGCGCGGTGCTAGGATTGCTTGCCTTGGGTTTGCGTTCAAGGAGGGCACGGGCGATGCAAGAAATACCCCGGCTACTCGGGTGTGTCGGGAGCTTTTGACTGCCGGCGCACGGTTGAGTGTTTATGATCCAAAGGTTCCCGCCGACCATATTCTAAGCATGTTGACAGAAGAGGCGGTAGAATCAACGGCGGCAAATTCTGCTCGTGTAGACGTTGGATATAATTGCGTGAGTGTTTGCTCTAGGGCCTTGGAGGCCATTGAAGGTGCCCAGGCCGTGGTTGTGTTGACGGCATGGCCGGAGTTTCGCTGTATTAATTGGGAACAGGCATTGCAGACAATGCCGGCACTGGCGCATATTTTTGATGGTCAGGCCATGCTGGACCATGAGTACCTCCAAAAACTGGGATTCCAAGTCGTTTCAATGGGCAAATAATAAAAAGTACACGTGACTATACAATAACACTAACAAGCTTGAATAAATTATTTTAGATAAAATCGAGTAAAAAATGGTTTTAATAATAGTAATTTTTTTTTGCAATTTTCTTTACGAAAAATACACATACACTTATATTAATTTAACTATAAATAAACCCTTCAACCCATGTCGCAGCTACAGTCATATGTTGATTGCAAAGTATCGGTTATAATGAACGACGGCAGACTGGTCGTTGGTATGCTGCGGGGGCTGGACCAAACAACAAATATTATTATGCAGGGGTGTCAAGAGCGTATATTTTCAGAAGACGAGGGAGTGGAGGTCGTGGATTTGGGGCTTTATATGATCCGTGGAGACAATATTGCTATAATCGGGTTGATCAACGAAGAGGCAGACAATGCTTTGGATTTAGAATCATTGCGAGGAGAGACACTACAACCGGTAAAACATTGAATTGTGTGCGCGAAGAGATTGGTTTTTAGTAAAGTTTTGATAGGTTTTTTTTGCCCAGATAAAAAATTGAAATATAAAAAAATGGAAACACGAGAAATGGAAAATATTAATATTTGTAATTAAATTGGAAATTAATAGTAGTCGCGCGCATGGACACCGCGAACGACCTGGGGGTAAGTTTCGCGAACAAGCGCAAACAACCTCGGATTATTCCTCGCCATAACCTCAGGATCCTCCGCCAAGCAAACAAACGTAGTGGCAGCCCCCGAGTCAATGCACTTGAGCAGCACCATGAACATGCTCATTGCAATGACAAACGCAGCAATAATAATAGGCACAGTATACGAGCCCGAGTTGTTATACTCCGGCTTTGTTATAGTGATATACAACCAAGCGACCAAAGCAACCACGGCAGCGCACAAAAATGCGCCCATCTGCAGGACATTCCCGATCATGCAGTCGTTGATGAGCACGTCCACGCCGCGGTCCTTAATCAAAGTCCAAGTATCCTTACCGGCCTGCATAAAGGGCTTGCCGTAGATGGCGATTTCAACGTATGCGTACTTGTTGAAGAACTCGACCAGGCCCTCAATGCAGCCCAGGATACAGTCAATGCAGCAGATGAGAATCTCGGCACCAAAGTTGTCTCCGCCCTGGTTACGCAGAGAGTTCAACACCGCGCGCACCGTCTGGATGATCGCCACAATGAGGGAGCCAAAGCAGATACTGCCAAATGAGTTTGTCAAAGCGCGCTTCAACGAAGACAGCATAACGTGCTTGGTCGGGTATCCGCCAGGCGCGCCCTCAAAGAAATAGAATGTGGCGAATGTGCCGCTGATAGAGGTATGCAGGACATTGAGGATGACGCTGCTGGTCCAGTAGAACGAGAAAACCATGTAGACCCAGGCCAGAATCTGCTTGACATTGGAGCAGCTCTGGTACTGGCGCCCGTTGCGATCAGTAAGCGTAGAGCACGACTGGTACTTGGCCATATACTTGTAGCTGCCGGCTAATGAAAGCGACCACATGGCGCTGTATCCCGCCTGCAGAATCAAAAACAACAGGCTGACCACGATGATGGAAGGAAACTTGCGCGTAATATGGCAGACGGTCTCGAGAACCAGCTTGGAGAACGGAATGCGGCGCCTCCAGGAAAACCACATGAGTGCGTAGAAGATGCCGAAAATCAGCATGATTCCGCCAGCAAACCAAATCTTTGCCGCCAAGTAGTATATTCCCGTACCGATCATGGCCACCACGCTGAACCAGAAGGAAATAACAAGCATCTGGCCTGCAAACATCTGCAGGACACCCAGGTAAATAACGCTGAAGACGATAGATGTCAGCAGGACAATGAGCCACATTATCATTGTCGGCCATGAGTAAAAGTCCTTGGTGAAATTGAGGTTGCCCGAGTTCTTGAACGCCGATGATGGCAGCGAGCGGATAAATAGCGCTGCCATGACAATGTACAGCGCCAGGTGCGCGATGAACAGGAGTGCGGCCCAGAGGTCCCGAAACTTTGGCGTGCGGTTGTACTGCTTGGCACCCTTAAAGTCGCCCGCGGAGTAGCCGCTGCCATCGGCAGGCGGTGGTGGCGGCGGGTAGTACGTTTCCGGCTGCTGTTGCTGGTATTGGTAGCTCTGCGGCGGCGGCGGCTGGTGCTGTGGCGGCTGGTACTGGTTATTGTCATAGTACCCGCCGTACTGCTGCTGGGGCGGCGGAGCAGCGTACCCTTGCCCCTGCTGCTGCTGGTACGCGCTGTTGTCGTAGTTGTTGTTGTTGTTGTTGTAGTTGTAAGACATGGGAATTGCCGTAATAGCGGCGAATAATAATAAAAATTAAATAAAAAAGACGAAGGGAGAAAAAAGGAAAAGAAAAGCTTGGGTGTAACGTTTATTATATATTTTATTTCCTCTTTGGCGAAAGTGTAGAATCTTGCTAAACTGATTTTTTATTTTGGGGGGAATGTGCGCCCACATAGCGGCACCATGACGCAGTAAAGCCAAGAAAAGAAAGTAAAAAATAGAAAAACAGAAAAATAGAAAGCCCAATTTTTTTTAAATAATTTTCTTGTATTCCATAAATAAAAGCGATGGTTTTAATTGGACACCAAAGAAATTTCAATGAATTTCAATGAATCTCAATGAATTTCGTCGATCAAGTCGGTCTGTATGCGGAGCATCTGCCGGCGTGCAGCCATCCGCTTAAGCTGGTTCGCAGCCTGCTGCTCAGGCTCAAACTCAGGCTTGGGTTTGGGGTCAGCCTTCTTTCCCTGCTTCTTGCTCTGCTTCTTGGCAGGCTTTTCCGCAGCAGCGGTCTCCTCAACCAGGACAAACTTTGGCTCGATGGCGCCTGCCAGCAGCGGATTGTGCGCAAATATGCCATCGCCGGTCTTCCTAGGCTTCGGCTTGATCGCCTCGGGCTGGTACGCGGCAGGCAACGGGGTCTCCTCGGGCCTTTCAATATCGACGGCACCACTGGCCAAATTGAGTCTCAGCACACGCATGCCACGCCGCTCATTCGCCTGCCTCTCCTCCAAGGCCTCTGCGCGCCTCCGGTGCATCTCCACAGCCTGCGCTTTCTCCTCGGGGCTCAGCCACGTAGCCGCAGCATGCGGGTCAAAGTCCGCGGCCTCGTCAATAAGCCGCGTGCGCTGTGCCGCCGTGCGGTCATAATCCAGCAGCCGCTCCTTGCGTCTGGTTGCCACCGCCCACGCCTCAGCCTGCCCCAGCTGCGCCGGGTCACCGGATGCCGGGTCAATGCCCAGCGCCTGGAACGCCAGCTGCAGGTACTCGGTCTCGGAAACCTCGTCTGCGCTCTTCTGCACCGGAGCCGGATCCACCAAGGCCGCCAATGCTGGCTCAGCGGGCTCGTCCCAGAGTAATGCAGCGGAACCAGTTGCTTTGGCCAACCCGCCACCGGCCTTCATACTGTACGAGTTGGCAGGCTTTGGCACCACTGGTGCTGCTGCAGGTGCCTTGGAGGGCGTTTGTGTCATGGCATCGGGCTGCTCGGTGTTGCTGGCACGGTAAAGCAGCCGGCGCATATGCTGCTGAAGTTGCTGATCAGGCCCCTGCACGTCGTTCCCGCAAAACATGCACGGCCCAGGTCCCTCGCTCGCACAGACTATGCGGCCACACTCGAGGCAGTTGGTCAGCAGTTCGTGATCCGTGGCCTGGCACTCGCATTTTACGCGCTTGCGAGCGGCCTGTTGTTTCTTCTGCTGCTCTTTCAATTTCTGCGCCTGTTGTTCCTTTTTGATCTGGCGCTGTGACTTTGTCTGCTGCTGCTGCTGATTTTGCTGCGGCCGCTGTTGGTTTTGCTGCGGCTGTTTTGGCTGTTGCCGTTGCGGCAGCGGTGGGGGATTCGTCCTTGTTGATTCCGCCCTTGTTGCTGCTGTTGCTGCTGTTTCTGCTATGGCCGCTGCTGTCGGTGGCGGGAAGCGCTTGTACAAAAGTGTCGAGGCAAATTCTAGGGCTAGTGGGGATTCGCCGAGCATGTCGAGTGCCTGTGACTGGAGCTCGGCGGCCGTGGGGATGGTGCTGAGGAAGCTGGCCAGCGGCTGCGTATCCTCTGCAGTGGCGCCTACAATGGTGGCTATCTGCTGCGCGGCCCATGCCAGCTCGTCCTGCATCAGCTCGCGCGAATTTGAATTGGGATGCATGGATTGGCAGAATTAAAGTGGAAGTGAAAGAATGAAAAATGAAATAAAAATAGTTTGAACAAAAAGGAAGAAAAAAAAAGAGAAATGAGAAAACCATAAAAGGCTTGCCTAAGGATCACTCCCACAAAAGCCGCACATAGTGGGCGGTTCGGTTTTCGCGATACCTCTTTGCGAGCTTCTTTCCAAAGACCTCGTACATGGCCTGGACGACCATCTCAGGATTCCACCCTCTCTCTCGGGCAAACTCGGCAATCGCCGCGCGCAGCTCCTCCTCCGGCACGCCCTCGGGCCTTGAATACAGCACACACAGAAGCTGCGCCGCCAGCACCCGGCCCGAGGGCGTGCCGCCAGCCATAGACAGCCGGCGGCTGACTCTGCGCGCCTCCAGCGAGTCCACGCTCTCGTTGGCCACGCCATCAATGGTAGCCGCGAACACCTTGTCGATGAACCGGTTGGTCAGCTCGGTCGCCTCTGAGTTGCTGACGATCTCCGCGAGCCGCCTCACCATGGCATCGCGCTTCACATGCAGCTCCTCCCGAGCATCCCCCGGCTGCTGCTGCTGCTGCTGCTGGCGAACGGCGCCCAGCATGCGCTCAGCGTGCTCGCGTGCAGTCAATGGTCGGCGGCGAGCATACGATTCGCGTCTGGCCTCTAAAAGTCTGCGGCGATTCTCCGCCTCCAGCCGCAGCGCCGCCAGCTCCTGTTTTTTCCTCAGCACCAGCGCCTGCGCCTGCTCCTCGCTCTCCCTCACCACATCATGCTCCATGCGCAAATACGCGATGTCCGCGTCCACAGTATCCGCCCTTTTCAAAACCTCCGCAGCCTCGGCCTCCATGCCTTGCCTCCCCTCCCTTGCCTCCTCAAGCTCCCTCCGCATCAGCGGCAGCCTTGCCAATCGCTGGCGGATGCGCGGGATCACCGCCAAGCGCTTCAGCTCCGCACTCAGCTCCTCCTTCCGCATCCCGTACTCCTGGTACTGGTTCGCCACCTGGTTGAGCCTCTCGTTGACCTCGGAGAGTTGGCAGAGATCGGCCAAATCGACTGTTTTGTCGTAGAATTCCTCAAAGGCGTGTGCGTCCAGATCCTTGGCTTCTACGCCGAGGTTAGCGTGTTGAACGCCAATGCGCGCAAGCATGTCCTCATAGACGCCCTTGGTTCCTGGAGCTACGAGCTTGGCCTCGTGCGGTTGCGCGGATCGCACGGTGAAGGATGGGTGTGGGTCTTTTTCGAACGTATGCGTAATGTTGAGCGAAAGGAGGTTGTGCCGTGGGTAGGACATGTCCAGACTGCAGAGCTCTGTGCCGAGTGACTCGAGCGAGGAAAGTACTGAATTGAGAATGGTCATTCTGTGAGTCTGTGTTGATTTTAGTTTAATGAATAAAAAAGTAAACAAAAGGAAACATACGGTTTTTTTTAGGTACGCATATGTTTTGAGTTTTTGGCTGGATGTCTGAAAATCAAATCACATTTTTCAGATCACGCTAAGCTGATCGGTATCTCCGCAAATGGCCACGAAAAATAAATGCCAAAAAAATAAACACCATTCTTCTGTATCTTTTTTATTTATTTTTCATTCCATTTCATTGTTCAAAATTCACTTGTTTCAATTTTTCACCAAATTGACAATATGTGGAAGCACCGTGGCCTCCAGCTCCATCTCCGGCGATCCTACACTGCGGCAACAGCCACAGCCACATCCATAGCTACAGCCACAACCACCGCAGCCCAACCGCCACGCGCTGTGCGCGGCATGACTGACCGTTTTGGCGCCTCAGCCACCACCCACGCGCACATCCTCAGCCAAGCCCAACAGCTTCTCACCCGGCACAACTACCAGCCAATTCACACCCCAATTCTCGAATACTCCTCGACCTTTGAGCGCACCCTAGGCACCAGCAGTGACGTGGTCGGCAAGGAGCTCTACAAGTTCCTCGACTCGAGCCAACAATGGATGACCATGCGCCCTGAGGGCACCGCCGGCATTGCCAGGGCCGCCTTGAGTAATCGAATGGAGATGCCCCAGCGGCTGTATTACTCGGGCCCGATGTTTAGACATGAGCGGCCGCAGAAGGGGAGGCTGCGGCAGTTCGAGCAATTTGGTGTTGAGATTCTGGGTGTTGCGCATCCAGCGGCCGACGTGGAGTGCGTGGAAATCGCATGGGAGCTCATTAATGGGTTGGGTGTTGGCGGGGTGCAGTTGAAGGTCAATACCCTGGGGGATGCGCAGTCGAGGGAGGCATGGCGGGCGGCGCTGTGCCAGTATTTTGAGCAGTACCGGGGCGATTTGTCTGAGGATAGCCTGAGGAGACTGGTCACGAACCCGTTGCGAATTCTGGATAGCAAAGATGAAAAGGACATGGTGGTTGCCCGGGGGGCTCCTGCCTACAGCTCCTACCTTTCGGCTGCCTCACTGCGTCACTTTGACTTTGTCCAAAACGGCCTGCAATCCCTCCATATCCCCTATGTACTGGACCCCAAGCTGGTCAGAGGGCTGGATTATTACCAGCACACTGTATGGGAAGTAACATGCAATTCCGAGCTTCTCGGCCGATCACAAGCGACCGTGCTGGCCGGAGGCAGGTACGATGGGTTGAGTCGGGCGCTGGGCAGTACAAAGTCTATGCCGGGGATTGGATGGGCGGCGGGAATGGAGCGGTTGACGCTGCTTATTCGCCCCGATCTGATTTCCTGTCCACCTGTTCCGGTGCCCATTTTGCTGGTTCCTGAGCGCTCCGGCGAGGGAGGCGGTCAGAGAAGCGTTGATGATGCGCTATATGCTTTTGCGATGCGCGTAGCTCGTGAGGTTAGGCGCGTGGTGGATGATGGTGCATATGTTGTGCATGCGCCGGTAAGCGATACCACAGAAACAAAGCCGAATGAAGTGGGACGGAAACATCCGGCGTTGGGCAAGCAGTTGGCTTTGTTGTTGGGCGCAGAGAAGAATAAGGTGCCTGGCAAGATTGTTATTGTTGGGACTGCTGAAATGGAATGCAACTCGGTTATTGTTAGGGATACCGCTTCCCAAACCCAGCTTACTGTTGGCCTTGATAGTATACGCAGTGCGCTTAAATAGATTAGTGTTTTTGTTTTGGCTTTTAATACCATTTGTAAATTACTTGATCGCATTGTTATAGTAAGAGGGGGGTGTGAGGAGCACTAGTTGTCCAGTGTTAAAAGTTAGAGGTGATTTTATAAAAGGTTTTATTACCGATGTTTCTAAAATGCTACTAGGGCCGGCCTCATCTTATATATGTGCCTTGTCACCTTTGTTGTGCACATTGTCAATTGTGCGCTCCGTTGGTGAGAACTGGATCTTCTGTGAGCAGACCGGTATCTTGGCAAGTCAATGTTGTGGTTTTCGTGCGTGTACGCTCATGCGTGTGCATTGCAGAATGGGGATCATGTTTGGGCATCAATGTAATGCCTTCCTAATTTACGCCTGCATGATCCAATTAGCGTCCTATCAATTGGCACGCAGGTGGAAACCTGTTTCGCGATTCTCGACTTCAACATCCACTTCCATATCTTCAGTCTGCGCAACAGCATTTATATGACTATTTAGCCATCTAATAATATAATTCAATTGTTTAATTTTAATTATTTTATATGATGCTAGATGTCAGTAAAATATAAAAAAATTAATTAAAGCTTTAGTGGTAAGACATTGTGCCAAGCAATTGCGCATGAATATTGGCTAAAGCGACATTTCACATGTCACTTGGACTTTTTGGACTTTTGGACTTTTAATGTCGTTTTAATGAAATAAAATTAGATGACTTAGTTTTTAATTAAGCAAGGCGCTGTTAACCTTCGTTTTGTTTTTGTAATTATACGATGAGCGAAAATAAAATGTTTAAGCATAAGCTTTTGAAATAGATTTCCGCGCCTTAAAAAGATATTCGATTTGTTTTCCATCGCGTGTCAACCTTTTGACATGTCATAACTTTTATATAAAGACAAATTGGTTGACTGTGGCCGTAGTTTTTTTTAGCAAGCATCTTCCAGCTAGCAAATAATTGTAAATGCGCGAGAGAGAAAAATAAGGTTGACTCCGTGTATTTAAAAGTTTTAGAACTATAAAATCGAGCTATTCTTCTTGTTCACTTTCTTTATTTTATTTAACCCACAGCTTTACATATCCTTGCTTTGTTTTAATTAATTATTCATTATTTTTATAACACAAAAAATATACAACTATCCAATGTACGACATCCCTATTGAATTTTTTTCCAGAGCTCAGGAAATAGCTAATTATCAAGAGGAAAACAGTAATAAAATAATTTTGCGCGTCGCAGGCGTTGATTTTAAAAGTAAAGACAAGCAGAAAGTGGCCATAGATATTATTGATTTTTATAAAAAGTATATAAATAAGATTTATGAAATGGATACATTTTATAAACTGTATAAAATGAATAAACTGAATAAAACGCATGAAATGTACAAAAAGTGTGAAAGGCATAAAAAACACAAAGATCTCAAAACTGATGATATCCATGTTGTTATACTAACTAATGATAAATACCCTTTTATTTTGGAATTGTTTAAAGGCACAATAATGCAAAGTTACTTGTCTGACAAAGCTGCCAAAAAAACTTTTGCCATGGAAACCAGATATGCATTTTACAAATAGATGTTGGTTTGTCACTTTTGGAATGACTAATTAACAAATTAAAAATGGTATCAGTTGCACAAAAAAATCATTTTAATTTATGTAGCGCCCCACCTTGTTATATCAATAAAAATGTAAATGTTTATACATAGGTATATGTAAAACACATGCATATCGACCATGTGCCATGTTAACTGTATAATATCACAACCATAATGAGAATACATTGTGAGTGCATAAAAGTATTGCATATATTGGCAATCATTGTTGTTGCTGTTTCCTTTCAGTTAAAATATTAACAATTGTCAAATGTTATAAAATGTTATTATCCAACCCAATGGTAAAGTTATTGATTGATGGCAATCAATTGATTAACCAGTCTTGACTATTCCAGCCAAACACACAATCATCAATAAGTCACAGTAACCAAAGTAATTTTTTTTACCTTTTCCAGTGCATAGTACTTATATATTCAATACACTTTTATACATAATATTTTATCTCTATACGTTCACAGAACGTCTCTCCTAGGATTAAATATGTTTCGTTTGTTTTCTACTGCAATTCAATTTTAACAGCCATATCCGGATTTCAACTATTGTATAACAACCATGAACACTAACACACCAAACACCCCAATAGTAGGTTCCAATGGCGGTGCCTTAGATCAGCCAATTGCACGGCCCAGCGAGGCTTATTATCAAATCAAAGCTGTTGAACCAGCTGCCCCACAAACACTGCCCACAACACCTTAAAGAGCTGGTTATTACTATTAAATAGCAACACCAATGTTGTTTAGCTTTTTAAACATGTATTGTTTTCAATTTATTCTAAATATTCAACCATACTTGCCGGGTATTACATTATTAATAATTGCAACAATAAGTGTCTGAACTGGCCAAGAAAGACACTTTTATCTTTAACGTTGTTGCACAGACTGAAGATATGGAAGTGGATGTTAAGGTCGAGAATCGCGAAACAGGTTTCCACCTGCGTGCCAATTGATAGGACGCTAATTGGATCATGCAGGCGTAAATTAGGAAGGCATTACATTGATGCCCAAACATGATCCCCATTCTGCAATGCACACGCATGAGCGTACACGCACGAAAACCACAACATTGACTTGCCAAGATACCGGTCTGCTCGCAGAAGATCCAATTCTCACCAATGGAGCGCGCAATTGACAATGTGCACAACAAAGGCGACAGGGCACATATATAAGATGAGGCCGGCCCTAGTAGAATTTTAGAAACATTAGTAATAAGACCTTTTATAAAATCACCCCTACCTTTTAACACTAGGCAACTAGTGCTCCTCACACCCCCTCTTACTATAACAACGTTCTCAGCTAAATTGTTTTCCTCATTTTTAATAAAAAAAATGCAGCAAGCACTAGCACGCGCATTTATAATTGATTTTATATCAACACATTTGAGAATTGTGGTCAGAATAGCTAAAAAATAGACTATCCGTCTTTGATTATCGCTCTTGTGTGAAAGTACTGTGTGCTGAATGAGACAAAGGATAATGATTTAACTATGTTGGGATATTCTGTGACAAATAGATAATCATGTGTTTGGCTAAACATCCAGGATCGGTTTACCAGCTGATCGCGATTAAATAATGAGTTCCTTGACCGACATTAGGATGCTCTGGGGATATTAGACGAGTACTATATCAGTTGGTGCCCACCTGATGCGCTCCCACTCTTCTCTTTCTTGCGGTACAGATCAGACGCCTACTTGCGTATTGAGGCGCATTTTATCGGCGCTCTGCCCGCGTGAAAATGATTTTTCTCTTAATTTTCATTTTCTTATTAATTTTTGGTCGATTAATAGATTTAAGTCTCTCATCAGTCACTGCTGACTAAATGAGGCTAATGTAGTCAGGCTGTCCTAACGTTGGTCAAAGAACTCAAGTTATCAATTGTTTCCACTAGAGAGAAATTGGCTCGTAAATTATTATTTGCCAATGAAGACTTTGAGAATTTAACTTTAGAATCGGTAATAACTACGCTAACCGGCATGGGTGGCAATGAGATGAGCTATTTGTTTGATTACATAGGAGTTACCATCATTATTGGCATTTAGGTTGCTATTTGGGGCCATTAGTCATAAGGGAGTGCAGGAAATGTGTGGCAATTTTAAAGAGTAAGGTGCAAGAACAAAATCGAAGTAAGCCAAAAAGCTCGCAAAACCAGATACCACCCAATAAAGGGCAAGATTAGAAGGTCCGATTCATATAAGAGCGCTATTCAAAAAGGCGATGTAGTATTTGAATTTTCGATAGATGAAAAATTAACTAAAGATATGACAAGAAGGCTGAAGTAAAATAAATACCAATCAGTACAAATCGCTGCTATTTTCCACATTTATAACCAGTCGTCTACATGCCCCACTTTAATAACGTATGTGCTAACATATATTAATAGTTACAGCATTTGAACACGTTGGCTGCTTGCAACCAATTTTAATAATGCGTGCCTATAGTACAATGTTTAGGTGGTCTTGTCTATGTACGTTGTGCTCATGTTTTTACATCAATATATTTACATACAATATGGCAGTTGGCTAATATCACAAATGAAATCATTGTCCAACAGCTCCAGAAATAAATTAAAGTGTACTGGTGAAATATAAAATTTTGATAAAGGAAAATAAATGAAATGAAATTACAACATTGGCTAAAACAAACTAGAGCAGTGCTGTACTTGTAACCTTGTCGCTACCTCGGCCATTACTGCTTCTTTTTTGACGGGATTACCAGCGGAGCAATGATGCGGCCGGCCTTGGTCATGACGCGCGGCTTGATCATCTTGGAGTGCGACTTTGTCGTGTTCCACTCCTTGCCCAGCGGTGCCTGCAGCGTCTCCTCGTACTGCTCGGGAGTGAAGAAGGGGAACGGCACGTTGGACGAGTAGT
This sequence comes from Kickxella alabastrina, assembly GCF_025024165.1. NCBI lineage: Eukaryota > Fungi > Kickxellomycota > Kickxellomycetes > Kickxellales > Kickxellaceae > Kickxella > Kickxella alabastrina. The sequence goes on along the minus strand of NW_026251477.1, from coordinate 603,115 downwards.
ACTTGTAAGATGACTTTGCCGTACGCTGGTTGATGATCACGGCTCCAAGCTTCGAATCCTTGCGAGCATCCTTTTCGATTCCCGATCCGGGGGCTGCCTTGCGGATGATCTTGTTTTTCTTGGGCTGCAGAGAGGTGCCGCCCCAGCTGCCCCACCCAGGCAGCGTCAGGTCCTCGGTCTTGGGTGCATCCTCGTCCATCACGGCGTCCTTCTCTGCGGCAAACTCGGCCTCGACAATATTGTCCTCGGCAAACGCCTGCTCGACAAGCTCACGTTGGGAGAAGGCATTCGGATTGAGGGCGCGCTTGCCCTTCTTCTTGCCGCCCACATGGGTGAGCTTAATGCCGCCGGCGTCCGAGTCCGAGTCGCTGCCATCCACGCCCTCGCCTGCCTGCCGGGGACGGTCAAGCGCGAGCATGTTGGTGACATCGAGCAAGATGTTCTCCTCGCCGGCGATGGTGGCCGCAGAGCTGGCATTCTCGCTGCTCGCGCGCTTGGCACGCAGCCGCGCAGAAAGCTTGTCCAACCTGTTGCTGTCCTTGGTTAGCTCATTCAGCTTACCGCCGCGCTGGCTGGCGCCCGCAGACGCCTCCTCCGACAGCCATGGGTTGCTGGCATCGCTGGAGCCCTTGCCAATCGACACAGGCTCGGCGAGCCGCACACGGTGGCCAGGGCCAGCGGCCACCTGGTTGATTTGGCCGGCCTCGTTCAGGCGCACGCGCTTGGTCTCGGTCGAGTCAATGTCCTGCTCGTCCTCCGGGCTGTGCTTCTTCACGCCACCGCCAAACGCCATGCGGCCGGGCGCCATGCCCTGGGCCTTAGCAGCGCCCTTCGCCGCAGCCTTAGCGGCCGCCGATCTGTTGATCGAGATGGCACGGCCGTTTTCATCAACTTCGGCCTCAAGAGACTCGAACTCATCGCGCATCATCTGCGCATCGCGCTGGTTCTCCTCATGGCGACGCTGCGCAGCGTTCTGCATGAACTTCATGCCGAACAGGGCCTTGTGCGGGGCATTCTCGGGAATAACATCGGCCTGGCCGGCCATTTCGGCCGAAAGCTTGTTGATCGCGCGGCCCTTGATGCCCGCAAAGGACTCGTCGGCATCCGAGTCCGACGCATCGCCATCGGCCTGTCCCTCGCCGGCCTCATAGTCTGAGATCTCCTCCTCCGAACCAATATCGTAAATCTTGCGCTTGAGCGAGTCGTGCTGGTCGAGTTGATCTTGCATAGCCTGCTGGGTTTCGGCGTCACCGTGACTGCGCGAAGACATCTCCTTGCACCACTTGCTCGTGTTCTTGTGTCTGAGCGTCATACGCTCCTCAGCGCGACCCTGGGCCATCTTCTCCATCAGCATCTCGTACATCTCCGGGTCGTCCTCCTTGATCTTCTCCATGGCCTTGTCCTGCGCACGCGTCTTCTCCTTCTTCAGGATCCTCCTGTACGCCTTGCTCTTGATCTTGGCCATGCGCTTAGCCTTCTGCTCGCTGCGGAACATCAGCTCGCGCATCATCCGCAACTCGCGCTGTCTGTGGCGGACTTCCTCGGGGGACACGTTCTTGAGCTCGAGTTCCTCGTACTGGCGCTGCTGCTCGTCGGTCATGCCGCTCTCTGCAAGGATGTTCTGGATCTGGATCTCCATCTCGGACTTTGACCCGGTGGTGTCGCTGACAAGCGACTTGCTGGACATGTTGGTCTTTGCCGGGTCGACCATGGGGAAGGACAGGTGCTCGGCTGCGCGGTTGGTGTCGACCACGGGCTGCCACTCAGAGATATCCTTCTTGGTCTTGTTGTACGCCACTTTGCGGTCCATCTGGTCCTGCAGCCGCTTGGCCAAGGGCGCGGCAACGACGCCAGATCCGGACTTCTTGGCGGCCTTCTCTAGCTTCGTCACCTTCTCTTTGAGGATACGGATCTCGCGTGCCGACTGCTTCTCGCCACCTTCCTCCTGCTCAGAGTCATCGCTGTCGCCTGCAGCAGCGGTGCCAAAGTTACCAAGGAGGTCGTTGATCCCCAGCGAAACGCCCTTTGTGTGGACACCTGATCCGATCGTGTTCTCGTTTTCGGCGAATCCGCCACCAATCTCGGCAACAAAGCGACGCTTGGGCGCGCGCGCGCTGATCGAGGACACAAAGCCACTGAGCTTGGAGAGTTTGTCGGCTGCGATATCCTCCTCGTCACTGTTCTGGTCGGCGGAGGCATCGGAGTCAGAGGCCATCCGGGCAAACACGCGCTCGGACTCAGATTCGGACTCGCTGTCGTTCTCAGACTCGCTCTGGTCCGCAAGCATATCGCCATCCAGGCTGGCGACCGCTAGGTCTTTGAAACTCAGAAGCGTGGCACTGCCGGTTCCCGACGAGGGCACAGCTGCGAAAGCAGCCTTTTCAGCCTTTGCAGCCTTGGACTTGCTCGTCGGTTCCTCTTCCTCGTCCTCGTCTGCTGAGCTAGCATCGAGCATCTCCGACAGATCAACCATCTCACCGTCATCCTCCTCGTCATCACTGTCCTCCTCACCACTGTCCTCCTCATCACTGCTGTCCCGCGGAGCAGCTCTTTTGCCTGAGTTTAAGAACTTATACCCGCCAAACCTCTCTGCATCGCTCTCATTGAATGCATCGTCACTGTCAATATCCTCATCATCCTCAGAGTCAATGTTCTCGACCTCGTAATCACGCACGTCTACTCTTTCCAGATCCCTGCGCTTCATCAGGTCCTCGGCATCGCTGTCCTCGGCATCAAACACGTTCAAAATGTCTTCGTCTTTGGCCTTGCCCTTGCCCTTGAACTGCGTGGTTTTGGATTGTCCTGTGGGCTTTTGTCCAAATCGACCTTTGCCCTTGGATCCGCTGTGACTGTTGTTCTTGTTCACCTTGCCGGTGCCCCGACGAGGAGCTGTGGGCTTCCCGGATGTCTTTCTAGGGCCACCCATTGGTCTGTTTTATTTTTTTTGCTGTTGTTGAAATGGGGGAGGGAGGGGGAAGTGTTGTATTGAAACGTCTTGTGTCTGCTGCAAAATCAAGCGGGATCACGAAGCGTATAATAAAAGAGTAAAAGTTGTATAAGAATGCACTCCGGGGAATGGCTGGGAATGCGGTCAAAAGTTAATTAAGTAAGCAAC